>NW_028270159.1:26197721-26438298 GCF_037043375.1 Chiloscyllium plagiosum | reverse complement strand
AGGGGAGGGTGGGAGAGAGGGAGATGGAGGGGAGGGTGGGAGAGAGAGAGAGGGAGATGGAGGGGAGGGGGGAGAGAGAGAGGGAGATGGAGGGGAGGGGGGAGAGAGAGAGGGAGATGGAGGGGAGGGGGGAGAGAGAGAGGGAGATGGAGGGTGGGGGTGAGAGAGAGAGAGATGGAGGGGAGGGGTAGAGGGAGGGGAGGGGAGTGAGGGAGGGAGATGGAGGGGAGGGGGAGAGAGGGAAATGGAGGGGAGGGGTAGAGGGAGGGGAGGGGAGTGAGGGAGGGAGATGGAGGGGAGGGGGAGAGAGGGAAATGGAGGGGAGGGGGGAGAGAGGGAAATGGAGGGGAGGGGGGAGAGAGGGAAATGGAGGGGACGAGGGGGAGAGAGAGGGAGATGGAGGGGTCGGGGGAGAGAGAGGGAGATGGAGGGGACGGGGAAGGAGAAAGGGAGATGGAGGGGTCGGGGAGCGAGAGGGAGATGGAGGGGTCGGGGGAAAGAGAGGGAGATGGAGGGGACGGGGGAGGAGAAAGGGAGATGGAGGGGTCGGGGAGCGAGAGGGAGATGGAGGGGACGGGGGGAGAGGGAGATGGATGGGACGGGGGAGGAGAAAGGGAGATGGAGGGGTCGGGGAGCGAGAGTGAGATGGAGGGGACGGGGGAGAAGAAAGGGAGATGGAGGGGACGGGGGGAGAGAGAGGGAGGGGACGGGGGGGAGAGAGAGGGAGGGGACGGGGGGGAGAGAGAGGGAGGGGACGGGGGGGAGAGAGAGGGAGGGGACGGGGGGGAGAGAGAGGGAGGGGACGGGGGGGAGAGAGAGGGAGGGGACGGGGGGGAGAGAGAGGGAGGGGACAGGGGGAAGAGAGAGGGAGGGGACAGGGGGGAGAGAGAGGGAGGGGACAGGGGGGAGAGAGAGGGAGGGGACAGGGGGGAGAGAGAGGGAGGGGACAGGGGGGAGAGAGAGGGAGGGGACGGGGGGGAGAGAGAGGGAGGGGACGGGGGGGAGAGAGAGGGAGGGGACAGGGGGGAGAGAGAGAGGGAGGGGACAGGGGGGATAGAGAGGGAGGGGACAGGGGGGAGAGAGAGGGAGGGGACAGGGGGGAGAGAGAGGGAGGGGACGGGGGGAGAGAGAGAGGGAGGGGACGGGGGGGGGAGAGAGGGAGGGGACGGGGGGGGGAGAGAGGGAGGGGACGGGGGGGGAGAGAGGGAGGGGACGGGGGGGGGAGAGAGGGAGGGGACGGGGGGGGGAGAGAGGGAGGGGACGGGGGGGGGAGAGAGGGAGGGGACGGGGGGGAGAGAGAGGGAGAGGGAGGGGACGGGGGGGAGAGAGAGGGAGTGGGAGGGGACGGGGGGGAGGGAGTGGGAGGGGAGGGGGGAGAGAGGGAGGGGAGGGGGGAGGGAGAGGGAGGGGACCGGGGAGAGAGAGGGAGGGGAGGGGGAGAGAGAGGGAGGGGAGGGGGGAGGGAGGGGAGGGGGAGAGAGAGGGAGATGGAGGGGTCGGGGGAGAGAGAGGGAGATGGAGGGGTCGGGGGAGAGAGAGGGAGATGGAGGGGACGGGGGAGGAGAAAGGGAGATGGAGGGGTCGGGGAGCGAGAGGGAGATGGAGGGGTCGGGGGAAAGAGAGGGAGATGGAGGGGACGGGGGAGGAGAAAGGGAGATGGAGGGGTCGGGGAGCGAGAGGGAGATGGAGGGGACGGGGGGAGAGGGAGATGGATGGGACGGGGGAGGAGAAAGGGAGATGGAGGGGACGGGGGGAGAGAGAGGGAGATGGAGGGGACGGGGGGGAAAGAGAGGGAGATGGAGGGGACGGGGGGGAAAGAGAGGGAGATGGAGGGGACGGGGGGAGAGAGAGGGAGATGGAGGGGACGGGGGGGAGAGAGAGGGAGATGGAGGGGACGGGGGGGAGAGAGAGGGAGATGGAGGGGACGGGGGGGAGAGAGAGGGAGATGGAGGGGACGGGGGGAAAGAGAGGGAGATGGAGGGGACGGGGGGAGAGAGAGGGAGATGGAGGGGACGGGGGGGAGAGAGAGGGAGATGGAGGGGACGGGGGGGAGAGAGAGGGAGATGGAGGGTCGGGGGGGGGAGAGAGAGGGAGATGGAGGGGACGGGGGGGAGAGAGAGGGAGGGGACGGGGGGGAGAGAGAGGGAGGGGACGGGGGGGAGAGAGAGGGAGAGGGAGGGGACGGGGGGAGAGAGTGGGAGGGGATGGGGGGGAGAGAGAGGGAGTGGGAGGGGAGGGGGGAGAGAGGGAGGGGGAGGGGAGGGAGGAGAGAGAGGGAGAGGGAGGGGACCGGGGAGAGAGAGGGAGGGGACCGGGGAGAGAGAGGGAGGGGAGGGGGAGAGAGAGGGAGGGGAGGGGGAGAGAGAGGGAGATGGAGGGGGGAGAGAGGGTGATGGAGGGGAGGGGGGAGAGAGGGAGATGGAGGGGAGGGGGGAGAGAGGGAGATGGAGGGGAGGAGGAGAGAGGGAGATGGAGGGGAGGGGGGAGAGAGGGAGATGGAGGGGAGGGGGGAGAGAGGGAGATGGAGGGGAGGGGGGAGAGAGGGAGATGGAGGGGAGGGGGGAGAGAGGGAGATGGAGGGTAGGGGGAGAGAGGGAGATGGAGGGGAGGGTGGGAGAGAGAGGGAGATGGAGGGGAGGGTGGGAGAGAGAGGGAGATGGAGGGGGGAGAGAGAGGGAGATGGAGGGGAGGGGGGAGAGAGGGAGATGGAGGGGAGGGGGGAGAGGGAGATGGAGGGGAGGGGGGAGAGAGGGAGATGGAGGGGAGGGGGGGAGAGGGAGATGGAGGGTAGGGGGGGAGAGGGAGATGGAGGGGAGGGGGGAGAGAGGGAGATGGAGGGGAGGGGGGAGAGAGGGAGATGGAGGGGAGGGGGGAGAGAGGGAGATGGAGGGGAGGGGGGAGAGAGGGAGATGGAGGGGAGGGGGGAGAGAGGGAGATGGAGGGGAGGGGGGAGAGAGGGAGATGGAGGGGAGGGGGGAGAGAGGGAGATGGAGGGGAGGGGGGAGAGAGGGAGATGGAGGGGAGGGGGGAGAGAGGGAGATGGAGGGGAGGGGGGAGAGAGGGAGATGGAGGGGAGGGGGGAGAGAGGGAGATGGAGGGGAGGGGGGAGAGAGGGAGATGGAGGGGAGGGGGGAGAGAGGGAGATGGAGGGGAGGGGGGAGAGAGGGAGATGGAGGGGAGGGGGGGAGAGAGGGAGATGGAGGGGAGGGTGGGAGAGAGGGAGATGGAGGGGAGGGTGGGAGAGAGGGAGATGGAGGGGAGGGTGGGAGAGAGGGAGATGGAGGGGAGGGTGGGATGAGAGGGAGATGGAGGGGAGGGTGGGAGAGAGGGAGATGGAGGGGAGGGTGGGAGAGAGGAGAGGGAGATGGAGGGGAGGGGGGAGAGAGAGAGGGAGATGGAGGGGAGTGGGGAGAGAGAGAGGGAGATGGAGGGTGGGGGGTGAGAGAGAGAGAGATGGAGGGGAGGGGTAGAGGGAGGGGAGGGGAGTGAGGGAGGGAGATGGAGGGGAGGGGGAGAGAGGGAAATGGAGGGGAGGGGTAGAGGGAGGGGAGGGGAGTGAGGGAGGGAGATGGAGGGGAGGGGGAGAGAGGGAAATGGAGGGGAGGGGGGAGAGAGGGAAATGGAGGGGACGAGGGGGAGAGAGAGGGAGATGGAGGGGTCGGGGGAGAGAGAGGGAGATGGAGGGGACGGGGAAGGAGAAAGGGAGATGGAGGGGTCGGGGAGCGAGAGGGAGATGGAGGGGTCGGGGGAAAGAGAGGGAGATGGAGGGGACGGGGGAGGAGAAAGGGAGATGGAGGGGTCGGGGAGCGAGAGGGAGATGGAGGGGACGGGGGGAGAGGGAGATGGATGGGACGGGGGAGGAGAAAGGGAGATGGAGGGGTCGGGGAGCGAGAGTGAGATGGAGGGGACGGGGGAGAAGAAAGGGAGATGGAGGGGACGGGGGGAGAGAGAGGGAGATGGAGGGGACGGGGGGGAAAGAGAGGGAGATGGAGGGGACGGGGGGGAAAGAGAGGGAGATGGAGGGGACGGGGGGAGAGAGAGGGAGATGGAGGGGACGGGGGGGAGAGAGAGGGAGATGGAGGGGACGGGGGGGAGAGAGAGGGAGATGGAGGGGACGGGGGGGAGAGAGAGGGAGATGGAGGGGACGGGGGGGGAGAGAGAGGGAGATGGAGGGGACGGGGGGGAGAGAGAGGGAGGGGACGGGGGGGAGAGAGAGGGAGGGGACGGGGGGGAGAGAGAGGGAGGGGACGGGGGGGAGAGAGAGGGAGGGGACGGGGGGGAGAGAGAGGGAGGGGACGGGGGGGAGAGAGAGGGAGGGGACGGGGGGGAGAGAGAGGGAGGGGACGGGGGGGAGAGAGAGGGAGGGGACGGGGGGGAGAGAGAGGGAGGGGACGGGGGGGGAGAGAGAGGGAGGGGACTGGGGGGAGAGAGAGGGAGGGGACAGGGGGGAGAGAGAGGGAGGGGACAGGGGGGAGAGAGAGGGAGGGGACAGGGGGGAGAGAGAGGGAGTGGACAGGGGGGAGAGAGGGAGGGGACAGGGGGGAGAGAGAGGGAGGGGACAGGGGGGAGAGAGAGGGAGGGGACGGGGGGAGAGAGAGGGAGGGGACGGGGGGGAGAGAGAGGGAGGGGACGGGGGGGAGAGAGAGGGAGGGGACGGGGGGGGGAGAGAGGGAGGGGACGGGGGGGGGAGAGAGGGAGGGGACGGGGGGGGGAGAGAGGGAGGGGACGGGGGGGGAGAGAGGGAGGGGACGGGGGGGAGAGAGAGGGAGAGGGAGGGGACGGGGGGAGAGAGTGGGAGGGGATGGGGGGGAGAGAGAGGGAGAGGGAGGGGACGGGGGGAGAGAGTGGGAGGGGATGGGGGGGAGAGAGAGGGAGTGGGAGGGGAGGGGGGAGAGAGGGAGGGGGAGGGGAGGGAGGAGAGAGAGGGAGAGGGAGGGGACCGGGGAGAGAGAGGGAGGGGACCGGGGAGAGAGAGGGAGGGGAGGGGGAGAGAGAGGGAGGGGAGGGGGGAGGGAGGGGAGGGGGAGAGAGAGGGAGATGGAGGGGGGAGAGAGGGTGATGGAGGGGAGGGGGGAGAGAGGGAGATGGAGGGGAGGGGGGAGAGAGGGAGATGGAGGGGAGGGGGAGAGAGGGAGATGGAGGGGAGGGGGAGAGAGGGAGATGGAGGGGAGGGGGGAGAGAGGGAGATGGAGGGTAGGGGGGAGAGAGGGAGATGGAGGGGAGGGTGGGAGAGAGAGGGAGATGGAGGGGAGGGTGGGAGAGAGAGGGAGATGGAGGGGGGAGAGAGAGGGAGATGGAGGGGAGGGGGGAGAGAGAGGGAGATGGAGGGGAGGGGGGAGAGAGAGGGAGATGGAGGGGAGGGGGGAGAGAGGGAGATGGAGGGGAGGGGGGAGAGGGAGATGGAGGGGAGGGGGGAGAGAGGGAGATGGAGGGGAGGGGGGGAGAGGGAGATGGAGGGGAGGGGGGGAGAGGGAGATGGAGGGGAGGGGGGAGAGAGGGAGATGGAGGGGAGGGGGGAGAGAGGGAGATGGAGGGGAGGGGGGAGAGAGGGAGATGGAGGGGAGGGGGGAGAGAGGGAGATGGAGGGGAGGGGGGAGAGAGGGAGATGGAGGGGAGGGGGAGAGAGGGAGATGGAGGGGAGGGGGGAGAGAGGGAGATGGAGGGGAGGGGGAGAGAGGGAGATGGAGGGTAGGGGGGAGAGAGGGAGATGGAGGGGAGGGTAGGGGAGAGAGAGGGAGATGGAGGGGAGGGTGGGAGAGAGAGGGAGATGGAGGGGAGGGTGGGAGAGAGAGGGAGATGGAGGGGAGGGTGGGAGAGAGAGGGAGATGGAGGGGAGGGTGGGAGAGAGAGGGAGATGGAGGGGAGGGTGGGAGAGAGAGGGAGATGGAGGGGAGGGTGGGAGAGAGAGGGAGATGGAGGTGAGGGTGGGAGAGAGGGAGATGGAGGGGAGGGTGGGAGAGGGAGATGGAGGGGAGGGTGGGAGAGAGGGAGATGGAGGGGAGGGTGGGAGAGAGAGAGAGGGAGATGGAGGGGAGGGGGGAGAGAGAGAGGGAGATGGAGGGGAGGGGGGAGAGAGAGAGGGAGATGGAGGGTGGGGTGAGAGAGAGAGAGATGGAGGGGAGGGGTAGAGGGAGGGGAGGGGAGTGAGGGAGGGAGATGGAGGGGAGGGGGAGAGAGGGAAATGGAGGGGAGGGGGGAGAGAGGGAAATGGAGGGGACGAGGGGGAGAGAGAGAGGGAGATGGAGGGGACGGGGGTGGGATAAGAGAGGGAGATGGAGGGGACGCGGGGAGAGAGGGGGAGATGGAGGGGATGGGGAAGAGAGGGAGATGGAGGGGACGACGGGGGGGAGAGAGGGAGCTGGAGGGAACGACGGGGAGGAGAGTGGGAGCTGGAGGGAACGACGGGGAGAAGATAGGGAGATGGAGGAGACGACGGGGAGAAGAGAGGGAGATGGAGGAGACGACGGGGAGAAGAGAGGGAGATGGAGGGGACGACGGGGTGAAGAGAGGGAGATGGAGGGGACAACGGGGTAGAGAGGGAAATGGAGGGTCGACGGGGAGAAGAGAGGGAGATGGAGGGGATGGGGAGAGAGAGGGAGATGGGGGGAGAGAGAGGGAGATGGAGGGGATGGGATGGAGAGAGAGGGAGATGGAGGGGATGGGATGGAGAGAGAGGGAGATGGAGGGGATGGGGGGAGAAAGAGGGTGATGGAGGGGATAGGGGGAGAGAGAGGGTGATGGAGGGGATGGGGGAGAGAGAGGGAGATGGAGGGGATGGGGTGGAGAGAGAGGGAGATGGAGGGGATGGGGTGGAGAGAGAGGGAGATGGAGGGGATGGGGTGGAGAGAGAGGGAGATGGAGGGGATGGGGTGGAGAGAGAGGGAGATGGAGGGGATGGGGGTGGAGAGAGAGGGAGATGGAGGGGATGGGGGTGGAGAGAGAGGGAGATGGAGGGGATGGGGGTGGAGAGAGAGGGAGATGGAGGGGATGGGGGTGGAGAGAGAGGGAGATTGAGGTGACGGGAGAGAGAGGGAGATGGAGGGGACGGTGGGGGGAGAGAGAGGGAGATGGAGGGGACGGTGGGGGGAGAGAGAGGGAGATGGAGGGGACGGTGGGGGGAGAGAGAGGGAGATGGAGGGGACGGTGGGGAGAGGGAGATGGAGGGGACGGTGGGGGGAGAGAGAGGGAGATGGAGTGGACGGTGGGGGGAGAGAGGGAGATGGTGGACGGTGGGGGGAGAGAGGGAGATGGAGGGGACGGTGGGGGGAGAGAGAGAGGGAGATGGAGGGGACGGTGGGGGGAGAGAGAGAGAGAGAGAGGGAGATGGAGGGGACGGTGGGGGGAGAGAGAGAGGGAGATGGAGGGGACGGTGGGGGGAGAGAGAGAGAGAGAGGGAGATGAAGGGGACGGGGGTGGGATAAGAGAGGGAGATGGAGGGGACGGGGGTGGGATAAGAGAGGGAGATGGAGGGGACGCGGGGAGAGAGGGGGAGATGGAGGGGATGGGGGAGAGAGGGAGATGGAGGGGACGACGGGGGGGAGAGAGGGAGCTGGAGGGAACGACGGGGAGGAGAGTGGGAGCTGGAGGGAACGACGGGGAGAAGATAGGGAGATGGAGGAGACGACGGGGAGAAGAGAGGGAGATGGAGGGGACGACGGGGTGAAGAGAGGGAGATGGAGGGGACAACGGGGTAAAGAGAGGGAAATGGAGGGTCGACGGGGAGAAGAGAGGGAGATGGAGGGGATGGGGAGAGAGAGGGAGATGGGGGGGAGAGAGAGGGAGATGGAGGGGATGGGATGGAGAGAGAGGGAGATGGAGGGGATGGGATGGAGAGAGAGGGAGATGGATGGGATGGAGAGAGAGGGAGATGGAGGGAATGGGGGAGAGAGAGGGAGATGGAGGGGATGGGGGTGGAGAGAGAGGGAGATGGAGGGGATGGGGGTGGAGAGAGAGGGAGATTGAGGTGACGGGAGAGAGAGGGAGATGGAGGGGATGGTGGGGGGAGAGAGGGAGATGGAGGGGACGGTGGGGGGAGAGAGAGAGGGAGATGGAGTGGACGGTGGGGGGAGAGAGGGAGATGGAGGGGACGGTGGGGGAGAGAGAGAGGGAGATGGAGGGGACGGTGGGGGGAGAGAGAGAGGGAGATGGAGGGGACGGTGGGGGGAGAGAGAGAGAGAGATGGAGGGGACGGTGGGGGGAGAGAGAGAGGGAGATGGAGGGGACGGGGGTGGGATAAGAGAGGGAGATGGAGGGGACGGGGGTGGGATAAGAGAGGGAGATGGAGGGGACGCGGGGAGAGAGGGAGATGGAGGGAACGACGGGGAGGAGAGTGGGAGCTGGAGGGAACGACGGGGAGAAGATAGGGAGATGGAGGAGACGACGGGGAGAAGAGAGGGAGATGGAGGGGACGACGGGGTAAAGAGAGGGAGATGGAGGGGACGACGGGGTAAAGAGAGGGAAATGGAGGGTCGACGGGGAGAAGAGAGGGAGATGGAGGGGATGGGGAGAGAGAGGGAGATGGAGGGGATGGGATGGAGAGAGAGGGAGATGGAGGGGATGGGATGGAGAGGGAGATGGAGGGGATGGGATGGAGAGAGAGGGAGATGGAGGGGATGGGGGGAGAGAGAGGGTGATGGAGGGGATGGGGGAGAGAGAGGGAGATGGAGGGAGAGAGAGGGAGATGGAGGGGATGGGGGTGGAGAGAGAGGGAGATGGAGGGGATGGGGGGGAGAGAGGGAGTTGGAGGGGATGGGGGGGAGAGAGAGGGAGATTGAGGTGACGGGAGAGAGAGGGAGATGGAGGGGACGACGGGAGGAGAGGGAGATGGAGGGGACTGTGGGAAAGTGCAATGGAGATCGAGGGGACGTGGGAGAAGAGAGGGCGATGGAGGGGACGGTTAAGGAGAGAGGGCGATTGAGGCGTCGTGGGGGGAGAGTGAGGGAGATGGAGGGGTTGGGGGAGAGAGTGGGAGATGGAGGGGTCGGAGGAGGGGGAGGGGAGATGGAGGGGATGGGGGTGGAGAGAGAGGGAGATGGAGGGGATGGGGGTGGAGAGAGAGGGAGATGGAGGGGATGGGGGTGGAGAGAGAGGGAGATTGAGGTGACGGGAGAGAGAGGGAGATGGAGGGGACGGTGGGGGGAGAGAGAGGGAGATGGAGGGGTTGGGGGAGAGAGTGGGAGATGGAGGGGTCGGAGGAGGGGGAGGGGAGAGAGAGGGAGATTGAGGGACACGGGGGAGAGAGGGAGGCGGAGGGGACATGGGGCAACAGATGGTGATGGGAGGGCACGGCAGGAAGGACAGGGGGAGATTGAGGGTACGTGTGGGGGGAGAGAGGGAAATGGAGGGGACGCGTGGGGAGAGAGGGGGAGATGGAGGGGACGCGTGGGGAGAGAGGGGGAGATGGAGGGGACAAGAGAGGAGAGGGGGAGATGGAGGGGACAAGAGAGGAGAGGGGGAGATGGAGGGGACAAGAGAGGAGAGGGGGAGATGGAGGGGACAAGGGAGGAGAGGGGGAGATGAAGGGGACAAGGGAGGAGAGGGGGAGATGAAGGCGACAAGGGAGGAGAGGGGGAGATGGAGGGGACGAGGGTGGAGAGGGGGAGATGGAGGGGACGGGGGAGGAGATCTAGGGGACGGGGGAGGAGATCTAGGGGACGGGGAGGAGAGGAGGAGATCCAGGGGACGGGGAGGAGAGGAGGAGATCCAGGGGACAGGGGAGTAGAGGAGGAGATCCAGGGGATGGGGGAGGAGAGGAGGAGATCTAGGGGACGGGGGAGGAGATGGAGGGGACATGGGGGGAGAGAGAGAGGGAGATGGAGGGGACGGGGGAGAGAGAGAGGGAGATGGAGGGGACGGGGGGAGAGAGAGAGGGAGATGCAGGGGATGGGGGGGGAAGAGAGGGAGATGGAGGGGACGGGGGGGGGAGAGAGAGGCTAATGGAGGGGACGGGGGGGAGAGAGGGAGATGGAGGGGACGGTGGGGTGAGAGTGGGAGATGGAGGGGACAGGAGAGGGAGATGGAGGGGACAGGGCAGGAGAGAGCGAGATGGAGGCGTTGTGGGGTGGGACAGCGGGGACGGGGGGAGAGACGGAGATGGATGGGATGGGGGGAGAGAGAGGGAGATGGAGGGGACAACGGGGGTGGAGAGAGGGAGATGGAGAGGACGGGAGAGGGAGATGGTGGGGACGGGGGGGAGAAAGAGGGAGATAGAGGGGACGAGTGGGGGAGAGAGAGGGAGATGGTGGGGATGGGGAGGTAGAGAGAGAGAGGGAGATGGTGGGTACGGGGGGAGAGAGAAGGAGATGGTGGGGACGGGGGAGAGAGAGGGAGATGGTGGGGACGGGGGGAGAGAGAGGGAGATGGAGGGGACGGGGGGGGAGAAGAGAGGGAGATGGAGGGGACGGCAGGGACGAGAGAGGAAGATGGAGGGGACGGGGGGGAGAAGAGAGGGAGATGGAGGGGATGGGGGGTGAGAGAGAGGGAGATGGTGGGGACGGGGGGAGGGAGATGGAGGGGATGGGGGAGAGAGAGAGAGGGAGATGGACGGGACGGCGGGGACGAGAGAGGGAGATGGAGGGGACGGCGGGGACGAGAGAGGGAGATGGAGGGGACGGCGGGGACGAGTGAGGGAGATGGAGGGGACGGCGGGGACGAGAGAGGGAGATGGAGGGGACGGGGGGGGAGAAGAGAGGGAGATGGAGGGGACGGCAGGGACAAGAGAGGAAGATGGAGGGGACGGGGGGGAGAAGAGAGGGAGATGGAGGGGATGGGGGGTGAGAGAGAGGGAGATGGTGGGGACGGGGGGAGGGAGATGGAGGGGATGGGGGAGAGAGAGAGAGGGAGATGGACGGGACGGCGGGGACGAGAGAGGGAGATGGAGGGGACGGCGGGGACGAGAGAGGGAGATGGAGGGGACGGCGGGGACGAGTGAGGGAGATGGAGGGGACGGCGGGGACGAGAGAGGGAGATGGAGGGGACGGCGGGGACTAGAGAGGGAGATGGAGGGGACGTCTCAAACTCTATTTGAGTTGAGTACAACTATGAAAGATCTCAATGTGCAAGATATTACTCAGATGAACAAAATAAGGAAAAAAAATTAAAATGAAACATTGTGGGTTGAAGTTCCCATCATTTGGAGATGCCGGGACCATTAGAGTCATAGAGATGTAGACCACGGAAACAGATCCTTCAGTCCAACCCGTCCATGCCGACCAGATATCCCAACCCAATCTCGTCCCACCTGCTAGCACCCGGCCCATATCCCTCCAAACCCTTCCTATTCATATTCCCATCCAAATGCCTCATACATGTTGCAATTGTACCAGCCTCCACCACTTCCTCTGGTAGCTCATTCCATGCACGTACCACCCTCTGTGTGAAAAGGTTGCCCCTTAGGTCTCTTTTATATCTTTCCCCTCTCACCCTAAGCCTATGCCCTCTAGTTCTGGACTCCCCAACCCCAGGGAAAAGACTTTCCCTATTTGCCCTATCCATGCCCCTCAAAATTTTGTAAACCTCTATAAGGTCACCCCTCATCCTCCGACGCTCCAGGGAAAACAGCCCCAGCCTGTTCAGCCTCTCCCTATAGCTCAAATCAGCACCAACTCCTGTACTCAATACTCTGACCAATAAAGGAAAGCATACCAAATGTCTTCTTCACTATCCTATCTACCTGCGACTCCACTTTCAAGGAGCTATGAACCTGTACTCCAAGGTCTCTTTGTTCAGCAACACTCCCTAGGACCTTACCATTAAGGTGTATAAGTCCTGCTATGATTTGCTTTCCCGAAATGCAACACGTCACATTTATCTGAATTAAACTCCATCTGCCACTTCTCAGCCCATTGGCCCATCTGGTCAAGATCCTGTTGTAATCTGAGGTAACCCTCTTCGCTGTCCACTACACCTCCAATTTTGGTGTCATCTGCAAACTTACTAACTGTACCTCTTATGCTCGCATCCAAATCATTTATGTAAATGACAAAAAGTAGGGGACCCAGCACCGATCCTTGTGGCACTCCACCGGTCACAGGCCTCCAGTCTGAAAAACAACCCTCCACCACCACTCTCTGTCTTCTACCTTTGGCCAGTTCTGTATCCAAATGGCTAGTTCTCCCTGTATTCTATGAAATCTAACCTTGCTAATCAGTCTCCCATGGGGAAACTTGTCGAATGCCTTACTAAACTACTTGTTTTTAGTGATTTTTCTTATTCAAGTCTCTGTGGTGAGTTGTCCAGGAGGGTTGATATGTTTATCTTGTGGGAAAGGGAGGTAAATGTTGCCCTTTAATTTGGGAAACATAAAAAAAAGGTAGTAAGAAATACTTCAGCAGCAGGAACTTGATGAGGCAGTACATATGGCATTTTTCTTAGCAAAATTATTGGAAGAAGTTTTATGAAAAAAATCAGCTGCAATACCATTGAGTGCTACATTGACAATAAGTCACTAAAATAATGTACTCTCAATGAAATTATGTGAATTAAAAAAAAATCAATATTGCAGTTTCAAAACATGCTGGAGAATTGAGAAATCCAATTGAAATGGTTGGACAGCAGCAGTCAGCTATCTGGTCAATTTACAAAGAAAGAAACAAGTGCTAAGAAACAATTGGACAAACTAGAAAAATGATGTTTGGAACTTTAATGTGCAAAGAGAAAAGAATTGTGTAATCATGTACATTTTGTCTATTTTAATTTATTTGAAAAGAAAAAAGGGAGTCTGTTATCAACTGATAAAGTCTGAAAGGATGCTTGAGACCTAATGGAGTATGGAAAAGGTGATGTACGTATTAATGAAGGATTAATTGGGTGAAAGTCCATGTGCTGCTATTTGGGGCCCTCTTGTGGTGCAGTGATACAGTCCCTACACTTGGACCCAGGAGGTCTTAGTTCAAGTCCCACCTGCTCCAGAGGTGTGTGATAGCATCTCTAAGCAAGGTGAATAAGTTAAATAAGCAAAAAAAAATTGGATGAGAATTGGTTGTACAAATATGCACAGCTAGTACATAATCAGATTATGAGTGTTTTATAGAGTGTGGTTAGCAAATAAAGCTCTCATTAGAAGTGTGGACCTGGACTCTTTCAGATCATAGAATCCCTACAGTGTGAAAACAGGCTCTTCAGCCCAACAAGTCCACATTGACCCTCTGGAGAGTAACTCACCCAGACTCATTCCCCTACATTTAGCCCCAGACTAATGCACCCAATCTACACGTCCTGAGCCCTGTGGGCAATTTAGCGTGGCCAATTCACCTAACCTGCACATCTTTGAATTGTGGGAGGAAACTGGAGCACCCAGTGGAAACCCACGCAGACACAGGGAGAATGTGCAAACTCCACACTCCCTAGGCTGGAATTGAACCTGGGTTCCTGGTGCTGTGAGGCAGCAGTGCTTACCACTGAGCCACCGTGTCAACCTCTTAGTGTAGTAGTCGTTTTTTATTTGTCATTTCTACCATATACAACTGATACAGTAAAACTGAGACTGCATTCCTCCAGGACTGAGGGTGCTACATGGACAGTACAAACTACACACTTGTACATGGTATAAAGTGCATAAGAAGTGCAAAAGACTCAAGTTACAGTGTAATAAAAGAATGATAAATAATAGATTTTTTAAGCAGCAATTTGAAGTTGTGTAAAAAATTTCAGATGGGAAAGGGTCTGACCATACTGTGTTAAGGAGCCTGATGGCTTGGGGAAAGGAACTGTTGTACAGTCTAGCCATGAGAGGCGGAATGCTCTGGTACCTTCCACCAGATGGCAGGAGGGAGAAGAGTTTGAGAGATGTGTGGGGTCTTCCACAATGCTCTTAGCCTTTTGGATGCAGCGTGTGATGTAAATGTCTGTAATGGAGGGAAAAAGACCCCGATAATCTTCTCAGCTGTCCTCACTATCCGTTGTAGGGTCTTACAATCCAAGACAGTGTAATCCCTGAACCAAGCAGTGATGCAGCAGCTCAGGCTACTCTCAATGAACCCTCTGTAGAATGCAGTGAGGATGGAGGTGGGAGGTGGGTGTTCCTCAGCCTGCGCAGAAAGTAGAGACTCTGCTGGGCTCTCTTGCTTATGGAGCTGGTGTTGAGTGTCCAGGTGCGATTCTTAGCCAGGTGTATGCCAAGAAATTTGGTGCTCTTCACAATCTCCAAGGGGGAGCCATATACTAGTGTATAACAGACCTAGTTGTTAAGAGGAAGATTTCTGAAGTATGAACAATGCTCTTTCCATTCCACGTTTCCCAGCAGAATGGAGATAAAGCACTGTTGTTAGGTAGGAGGTAGAAGGTCTACAGTAACAATACTGAACTATATACTCCAAACCTTGGCAATGTTTACTGTAGGAGGAGAAAGTGAGGACTGCAGATCCTGGAGATCAGAGCTGAAAATGTGTTGCTGGAAAAGCACAGCAGGTAAGGCAGCATCCAAGGAGCAGGAGAATCGACATTTTGCGCATGAGCCCTTCTTCAGGAATGAGGAAAGTGTGTCCAGCAGGCTAAGATAAAAGGTAGGGAGGAGGGACTTGGGGGAGGGGTGTTGGAAATATGATAGGTGGAAGGAGGCCAAGGTGAGGGTGATAGGCTGGAGTGGGGGCGGGGGCGGAGAGGTTAGGAAGAAGATTGCAGATTAGGAAGGTGGTGCTAAATTCGAGGGATTTGACTGAGACAAGGTGGGGGGAGGGGAAATGAGGAAACTGGAGAAATCTGAGTTCATCCCTTGTGGTTGGAGGGTTCCTAGGAGGAAGATGAGGCGCTCTTCCTCCAACCGTTGTGTTGCTATGGTCTGGTGATGGAGGAATCCAAGGACCTGCACGTCCTTGGTGGAGTGGGAGGGGGAGTTGAAGTGTTGAGCCACGGTGGTTGGGTTGGTTGGTCCGGGTGTCCCAGAGGTGTTCTCTGAAACGTTCCGCAAGTAGGCGGCCAGTCTCCCCAATATAGAGGAGGACACATCGGGTGCAGCGGATGCAGTAGATGATGTGTGTGGAGGTGCAGGTGAATTTGTGGCGGATATGGAAGGATCCCTTGGGGCCTTGGAGGGAGGTAAGGGGGGAGGTGTGGGCGCAAGTTTTGCATTTCTTGCGGTTGCCGGGGAAGGTGCCGGGAGTGGAGGTTGGGTTGGTGAGGTGTGTGGACCTGACGAGGGAGTCACGGAGGGAGTGGTCTTTTTGGAACGCTGATAGTGGGGGGAGGGAAATATATCTCTGGTGGTGGGGTCTGTTTGGAGGTGGCGGAAATGACGACGGATGATACGATGTACATGGAGGTTGGTGGGGTGGTAGGTGAGGACCAGTGGGGTTCTGTCCTGGTTTATTGTATGCAATGAAGACCCATAAAATCATATCAAAATGAAAGATGCTGAAAAGAGAAGCAACACAATCATTATGAAGTCTGAAGTTTGATATGGACTTTAAAGGCAGAAATTGTCTTTTGTCTTGGGTGTGAGGTGTTACCAGGATGAAGCACGAAGGGGAGAATTGTGTATAGGTGTTTTGGGTGAGATTATCCTTATAATCTTCCAAACCACACACCCTGTCCCAAAAGAATCCTGATTTTCTTCCCATTTAAATGATTGTTATCTTTACAAAGACAGATAGCAATGCCTATAAAAGAAACAGAAGACAATTTAACATGCCAATCTTATGCCGAAGGAAGTTTTCACCCCAGTAGAAACTGGAATACAAGAGGTTTTTTTTAGCTTTCAATGATATATATACCCACATGTGTATTGTGTGTGATAGTTAATTTATTGCCTTCCTAACTGTCAACTGAACCTGCATGTTAACCTTAACAGAATCCTGAACTAGGACACCTCGGTCCCTTTGTAACTTAGACAGCTTCCTGAAGCACATACCATTTAAGTATTGGTGAGCATCTCAAAATGTCAATAGGATTTCTGTGCAGTTTTAGAACTCAGCTGCACAGGGCCAGAATTTCAAAATTTGAATTAATTTATAGAAAGATAATAAGCTTTAATCAGTAAAAGTGACCACTGAGTTGTTTGGTTCAAATGTATTTCTGGGAAAAAAAAACAGGTCACCTCGACCTGGTTGGCATAATCCCATACCTACATGTGTTGCTGCCACCTAAATTCTTATCAACTGCACAAAGGAAAGCTGTATTTGTCAGTGCAGAAAACAGGGTTAGCAATAGACAACCTCTCTTAATTATGTGTAGAAAACAGATGAATAAACTGAAATGTGCAAATCTCCACATGGCTTGCATTTTTGGAAACACAATTAAAGTTCTATGCTTCTCAATGTCTCTCTGAAACCAGTAGTGCCTCGGGAATAATCCTTTTACGGAATGGGGCATTAGTGGTAAGGTCTGTATTTGTGCTCATCTCTAATTGTTTTCGAACTGAGTGCCTTGCTGGGCAATTTTGGGGGACACTTAAGAGTCAACACATTGCTGTTGGTCTGGAGTCACATGTAGGCTGGACTGGGTAAGAATGATAGATTTTCTACCTGAAGGGACATTCTTGAATTAAATGAATTTTTACAAGAATCAATTTTAGTTATCACCACCTAATGATAAATTCATATTCTGTACATTTTAGAAGTTAATTGAACCTAAATTCCATCAACATAAATTCCTCAATTCCAACAGTGGAATTTGAATCCAGATCTTCATCCTGGACCAGTATTTGGTGACATTACCACTACACCATTCCCATTCATGTCATCACTACTGCAGCTGCTGAAGATTAATGTATTGCTGAAGGTTATTGCTTAGCAGTTCAGTTTGGGACAGGTAGAGGTACTGCAGATACAGCAATGTACATAGCTGTGAAAACTAGCTGTAGATGAGGAATTTGCAATGCCAATACAAACCTTGTGTGCTGTTTATTTTCCATTGAAGCTCAGACTTAAATCAGTGTTCAGTCATACAGAGATATAACTTTCCAATATTGCAATATTACAGCATTATCACAGAATGATGTCATAGAATTCCTCTTCCTCTTCTGAGTCCTGTTGATGAGGCCAATAGCAAGAAGACTGCAAGTTACATAACTACAGGTTCTGTGCAGCTGAGTTCTAAAACACTATAAAAATCCTATTGATATTTTGGGCTATCCACAAATATTTAAATGGTCTGTGCTGTTTGGGCTACAAAGGGACTTAAGAGTCCTAATTAAGTACTCTTAACATGTAGATTTGGTTGGCAGTTAGGAGGGAATTTCAAAGTTAGCATTTATTTCAAGAGGAGAAAGTGAGGACTGCAGATGCTGGAGATCAGAGCTGAAAATGTGTTGACCTGCTGCGCTTTTCCAGCAACACATTTTCAGCTCATTTATTTCAAGAGGGCTAGAATACAAGAGCAGGGATGTATTAATGAGGCTGTCTAAGGCTGTGGTCAGACCCAATTTGAAATATTGTGAGCAGTTTTGGGCCCTGTATCTAAGGAAGGATGTACTGGCCTTGGAGGGGGCCCAGAGGAGGTTCACAAGAATGATCCCAGGAATTAGGGCTTGTCACACGGAGAGCAGTTGAGATGGGGTTTAGAAGGGTGAGGTGGGATCTGATTGAATCTTACTGAATACTGAGAGGCCTAGATTGAGTGAACATGGAGATGTTTCCACTAGGAGGAGACACTAGGATCAAAGGACATAGCCTCAGAGTGAAGGGTTGGCCTTTTAGAACTGAGATGAGGAGGAATTTCTTCAGTCAGAGGATGGTGAATCTTTGGAACTCATTGCTGTAGAAGGCTGTGGAAGCCAAGTTATTGAGTTTCTTTAAAATAGACAGCTAGGTGCTTGATTAGTAAGGGGTCAAAAGTTATGAGGAAAAGGCAGGAGAGTGGAGTCGAGAAGCACATCAGCCCTGATCAAATTGCGGAGCAGACTCCATGCGCTGTATGGCTTAATTCTCCTCCTATACCATATAGTCTACACATTCTGAGAACACCTGAAAAATAGCAATGAACACAGTATTAGAGGAAAAGGTCAGAAAGTTATTTCCTTTGTTGCTTTGATCCTCTCCTTTCTCCATGAAGTAGGAAGTCTCAAACTCTACTAGAGAGTCAAGAAGGAGGATGTGAAGGATGTATGGTAGTATGTTCATTACCTATTTTTATATGAAATTTGAATATGACTGAAAAGAGAAGCATATTTCTGAAGCTCTTCGTTTTGCCTCCATAAGAACAAATACAAGAATGCCAAATTTCAAGCTATCACAACTTTTTACAATACAGGAGACAAGTGGGTTGAATGATTGATGATTTGGCTCTGATTCACTGAGGTTCCCAGCTCCCATATTATTCAAAAATGATGCAAGTCTTGAATATTTTAATTTGTTTGCAGAAAACACAAAACACTTTGACTAACTTATTCAAATTTCTGAGATAGCTTGCATTTCCCCAGTAATGTAAGGTAGACCGAGCACTTTTCAGGCCTGAAATTACAACCATTGACCCAAATGTGCATGTCATACGGTGAACAATGGTCTGATCAGGATAGCTATCCGCTCCCAAGATAGACGCGCTGTGCTGTATTTCTGCATCAAGCGTTCAAAGTGAGTAAATGTTTAGAGCCCTATTTACAAGACTTTTGATAAGATCAGTCTTATTGCGTGTGGAACTTGAGGAATGCTTATACTGGCCACTGAAGGTAGACAGTACTTTAGTGGAAAACTCATTATAGATCTCTTAAATATACACTGAGGACAGTTGTGTTAGGCTTTGAATTTGAGTGCAGGATAGCGTGTATGGCATATAATTGCTTACATGTGGATACATAAATAAAGATTGCAACCTATCTATATATTGGGAATATGCACATATGGAATAGGGTTCATTCCATAAAAAAAATACATCATGGAATCCAATTAAAATGCTGGTGATTACATGGACCTAAAGGGATCCTTTGGCTACACCTATTTGTGCATACATAGTGTCATTAAAATTGAACTTGACGGTACAGTTGTTAAATTCATAAGCATAATTAACATAGATTCAGAAAATGCATTGTATCTAAATTGTCATGATATGGTGATGTGTCCAAAGGTCGTTGGTTCTTTCAGCAGCATATTCATAAATAATCTTGCAATGTCAGAACAGCACATAGATGCAATATTGATTTCAATATGTATCATGTATGGTCTTCACGAAGGTGAAGAAATCCATTATTTAGTTATATTGAAAAAGCAATAAACATAGAAATATGGGAAGCCAGAAGTGCAGAGTACTGTCCAAATTTGACTGGTGACATATACCGTTGCTATCAAAAATGCCACTTGTTATATCATTGTGTTTTAAGGAATAGGGAAATACAATACAGGTATAATAGTGTTACCAAGTAGACAGTTTCTATTATATTTATGGATGTGGGAATTGACAGTCGGGAAAAAGTATTGAGAAGAATAACAGATGTAAGATGGTTCAGTTTACAGTACATGCAGACTACCTTTTGTACAATTACAGCATACTTGGACATTGATGTAAGTAGAACACAAATGGTCACAAAGATCATAAAGCAGTTCAACAGGACAATGCCAACAATTTGCTATGTAGATGAGACCTCAAATTTGAGATTCAGGACCTTTAGCCACCCAACTGCCAAAAATTATTTATATCCCTTGCTTTAGAATTCTTAATTTCAAAATATCATCGAATCCTTACAGTGTGGAAGCAGGCCATTTGGCCCATCGGGTCCACATCGACCCTCCGGAGAGCTTCCCCCTTCTCTATCCCTGTAACCCTGCATTTCCCTTGGCTAATCAACCTAGCCTGCACATCCCTGGACACCGAGGGCAATTTTCCATGGCCAATCCACCCAACCTGTACATCTTTGGACAGTAGGAGGAAACCGGAGCATCTGGAGGAAATCCATCCAGATATGAGAGAATGTGCACACAGACAGTTGCCCGAAGGTGTAGTCAAACCTGGCTCCCAGGTGCTGGGAGGCAGTAGTGCTAACTACTGAGCCTCCATGCTGCTCTGGGAGTCAATATCAAGAGTTCTTTTTTGTGATTTTCTTGTTGAATTTCAGGTTAGTAGCCCACCAGTGCTTTGTGATGCTTCACCAAGGAACAGGATGCTGGTTTGTACTGAGGATAGCCACAGAGCAAACCTTTCTCAGTCACAGAAGTGGAAAGGAGCAATGAATCTAAACTTAAGACAAACGTTATGTAGTAAATTCATAAGCATTTGTTGTGAGATGGTGGTCTGCATAGGTTTGCAGCACTTCTTGCTCTCTTGGATATGATAGAAGTTTATGAAGAGCAGAAACCTTTTGGAAGTCACATGATTGTCGGAGAACATTCTGACAGGCTCATTCTTAATTGAATTCATGGCTCAAGATCATGGGAACGAATTAAATTTAATACACTGTTTTCCTTTCTAAATTCCAAAGCACTTAGTAATTTGATTTATAAAAAAGCCAACCAGAGATTTAATTTTACACTAGTGCTTTTGGGTTCCAAATTTTCCTACACATGTTTGATAGTTGGATTAAACACCCTTGGGTGCAGAGGTGTTGGGATTTGATTGGCATGAAACCAGCATAGTAATTTCAAAAACTGGTCTTAGGATATAAAATAGCAAGTTGTTGCTAAAGGGTATAACAGATTTTGTTTTCTCCAGAGTTCCACTATGGACGCAGATGTCCAATAATGTTTCTTTTACCTCTGTGTAATCTTTTCGTCTCTTTAATATTCTCTTAAGTATGAGGTTGGCTGTTACGCAGATGTGCAGATAGATATTCTCAAAGCCTAGCTTTTTCAAAAATAAATCTCTTGTTGCAATGGCTCCATCTACTGTGTATTTTTTTTAAATTGAACTACTGCACCAGTAAGTGTAACTAATTTTGTCCTATCTTTAAATCTCTAGTAAACTGAAAAGTGTTCATGTTTGCTTTAAAAAAGTTTTAAAAGGATTTTTAAGATAATAGCTGGTGATTTTGTATTCAGGAGTATGATTGTTTTCCTTATGTATTAATTGCATCTTATTATGAAATTGCCTGGAATGTTTTAAGTTTCAGGGTTGCTCCTAAGAAAAGGATATGGGGAAAGAAGGATAATCTATATCACTAACTAAAACAGGATGCAACATTGATAAGTTCTTGTGTTTTTTTTAAGTGTTCTTTTATTCTCTCTTGGAAGTCAAGTTAAATGTTGTATAAGATAATGGAAAATGTTCTTCCATACATTCAATGTAAAACATGCCTCCCAAAGAGGGGAATATTGCATACGTTCTACAGATAAATAGACCAGCCACAAGACAGCCTTGTCATCTTATATAGCAGTGGAGATGGTTCTGATCTAGTTATTTTGTTCTCATGGTTAATCAAGTATTTCCAATGAACAGGCTTTATGTAAAAGCATGTAAGAAATATTCTGCACCTCTACCACCCTGTTTGTTTTAAATTCTTTAAGTTGAGATTCCATGACCAAAATGGTTTTCAAGAGTTTCAGATCATTGTTATGAAACAATCATGATCAAAACTGCCAAAACTATAATCTGGCCTGGAGTTTGTCTTTTTGTAACTATTGAGAGCTCATCATCGCCGCAATTCAAGCACATTATGTTACTGTAAAAATGTAAGAACAACTTATGTAATTGCATGACTTCCTACAATCCTCTTGGTTTAGGAGCTAATTTGTGTAAAGTGACTAAATGAATGAATTGTGAGCACTCTCTTGCAGAACAGTATCTTAACTCTGAAACTCACCATAAGTTGTCTCTCTGTCACAAGACATCAGTTCTACAACCTTCTGGGACTATGGTGACTTTACCTTTTACAATGGTGGATTAGATGCAGTATAGGAAAGTTTGTCACAACTTCATATTTAAATTAGTTTGGCTTCATCATTATTGAGAAAAGATTATCAATGACATTCATATAATTATAAGCTCAATTATAAACTTTATGGGGTGGCACGGCAGCTCAGTGGTTAGCACTGCTACCTCACAGCGCCAGAGACCTGGGTTCGATTCCGGCCTAGGGTGACTGTCTGGCTGGAGTTTGCACATTCACCCAGTATCTGCATGGGATTCCTCCGGGTGCTCTGGTTTCCTCCCACAATCCAAAGCTGTGCAGGTCAGGTGAATTAGCCATGTTAAATTGCCCACAGTGTTAGATGCATTAATCAGGGATATATATAGGGTAGTGGAATGGGAGGGTTACTCTTCAGAGGGTCGGTGTGGTGTTGGTGGGCCAAAGGGTCTGTTTCCATACTGTAGGGAATCTAATCTAAACAAAGTCTAATTTATAATTATTTTACATCTAGTATTAAACTATCCTCTCATCCTAAATGTGTTACTTGCTTACGGGTATACAGTGTTGTGCGTGAAATCGCACAGGGAAAGTGATACTGTGGTAGTGGTAAACTTTACAAGGACAGGTCCTTTGTTCTTCTCTCCATACCTTATAGTCCAGTGTTTTCCTCTTCTTTGGCTTGTAAAACATTTTCAACTTGATTGAGAAATGAGCAACATGACTTGAGACAAAAGTTGAGCTGGTTTCCCTCAGCCTTCCTCATGTGGGGTAGCTTAAAGAAAACACAAGGCTACATCTGAAAGAATCCTCCACCTGTAAGGAGCTCTTGTCCCTCAAAGTTCCAGTTTTTCCACCAGCACCATGAACAATTAACTGATTCCCTTTGTTATCCATGGCTTAGAATTTTAAGGATGGTATGAGAATGTATCTGTTCTTGGATACGTCACTATCATAATAGTATCATAGCTTGTAACCCAGAGCAGGTAACCTCTACCTCTGACTGGACAAATGAACAATATTGTAGGGAAAACCAACCACTGAGCTCGCAAATGACTCTATTACCCTCATGTAATAACAGAGGTGTAATTCACAAAATGTTTTCAATATTTTGTGTTTTAATGCATTACAGACTGTGATTGTGATCTTTCAACTGGTTGCCATTTTTGTAAAGATGTCCATAGGTTAAAGACAATTTTCAGTAACAATTACTGACTATTCTGTGGAAGAAGTATAAGTTTTTTTTATCAAAACTAACAAAATTTATTCAGAAGGAGGTCATGAAAAACATTACCAATAAAGCTTCTGATCAGTAATAGTGGTCACAATGACTATTTGTCGAGGGAACCCAAAAGCAGTTGATCTTCTGTTCACTTAACTAGTTTAAAAAAGATCATTATCTCTGGCCTGCAATTTCCCAATTCATGATCCATGTAAGTGACACTACTTATTGTCAGTGTTGACTAATCTTTGCAGGACCATTTAAGTATTGACTTTGGTGGGTTGGAATCAAACAAGCCAATTATCAAAGTTAGTATATTGAAAGCAAATTTATTTGATTGTTTTATTTCATGCTTCAACCTCTACTAGCCCGTCTGTTTTAAATTCTTTGAGTATATTGACATTCCATGACCAAAATTTGATTTATAACAGTCCTTCTTTGCGAAATTATTCAAAGAATATTTGGGTAGTAATAATAAAATTTCACTGTGTAAAATTATTTTAACCAGGAGAGATGCAGTTGTGCTGGCTGTCTTGATGTTGTTGTGTGCAGTCTATAGTAGCCATTGAACAAATATCACTTTAAATATTTTATCAGAGTCAGACGGTAGAAAATGTGTGAATTTTCAGTGCTGTAAGAGAGGCAGCTACTGACAGAAACAGGAAGGAATACTTAAAAAGAAGCAACAATTTGCACCTTTGAATTACTCGGCAAATCAAAATGGCTGTGAATTTTCCACTCCCTGCTGCTATGAAAATGAAAAGGGATATGAAATGAGTTTGAATGTTTCTCCACTATCATTTTGCTGAATTATTTTGCCTGCCAGTTTTGAGCTGCAAAGTTGGCAAATAGGCTGATATAGATGGTCGCAGGAGAAACATCAGCTGATGATTCTGACAAATCACTACGTCATCAAACAAGGTTGGTGTTGTTATATCTGAAGTTGATAAAATAGTTTGTGACTGTTGGAATGGTGATTGCAGAATGAGAATATCAGAATTATACAAGTGCGGGTATTTCATTTTACAAGCTGTGCAGATCTGTACGAAATTGTTCAAGATATTCACTCAAAAATGAAGCCCTCCTTAGCAAAGTTGAGGCTATATGATGGAATGATACTCATCACAAGACAAAAAATGAAGCTGGGATCCAAATGCAATGAGGAAATGAAAATCTGGAACTCCAGATGGTAGATCTCAGCTGAAATAAATCTAAAGCTTATAAACTTTGAACATGCCAGAAGAGCTTTGCAGCATTTTGCGGTCCACTAAGCCACTGACTGCCATACAGATTCTAGAACATGGCAGAGATGTTTTTATGGATCTTGGATATCTTCCTGGTGACTATTGTTTTGAGGTGGATGAATGTGTGAGAACAGTGCAGTATCTGCCAGTTGGCCTGAAGTCTGGAAATGAAGGGCATACTCAAGAAAGTGGCAGCTCCTATGGGCTGGAGAAGCAGCACAGTAACAGTGATTAAAGAGAGTGAAATCATAGATACTAAGCCTCAAAGATCTCACAATCCCATGCGAACCATTGGAGAACGTTGCTACAACATGTCAAGGCAAATATTTTTTATACTCTCAATGTGAATGATGGTGAAGCAGGATGAATGTACTAGATTTTTAACTATATTCAGAATATCATTAAGAAGATACAGATGGTTGCACATGCTATTTTTTCCACTGTTACCCAGAGAGTGTTCCCAGAGTAGAAGCTATTATGAAGCTTCTGCTAGTCTATAGATTTGAAGACAAAATGCAAGATCTAATCGTGGATCATGATCAGAATTTGGTATGAGTGCTAGAAAGAGCTCAACAGGTGAACCTGAAATTAAACCTGAAACCAATAATAAACAGATATTTCTTAAACATGAATTTTCTTTCTGAATCATAGAAATAAGAAGGTATATCTAATTGGAGACATTATAATAGAAAAACAAATCTTATCGCCAAACAAGCATACTCCTTCACACGAGTAGTGGTTATGCTCACTCTTTTCCTAAGTCAGCTTATTCCAGTTTTCTTCAGCAACCTATGATACCTCTGTTGATAATTTTATTTCAATCACCAAATCTATTTTCTGCATATTCTAAAGCATATTAGGCATATCATAATAATGAATTGCATCTGTTTTGTCAGTTCTGATGATAAGCTATCCAGGAATTTTTAACCTGTATGCTGACTGATCTGCTGATTGTAACAATTTTATGTTTGCATATGCAGTTTATTCCAGTTATTTGTCAGTGCAGGTATGTGAAACCTGCTGCTGAGATAAAATGCTCTATAGACTAATTTTTCTTTATTCTATTGCTTTGGTATTAAACTTTAGTATCTGATTATAAGAAGCAATTTCATCAGTTCTTTTGGCTAACCATGTAATATTTTAGATCACTAAGTAAATTATTGTTACAATTAATCATCAACAATTGTACGTACAGTTTCTCAGTTTGTTTTAACTTTCTTTGCAAAATTATTCAATGATTAGGAAATAATGAAAATATTAGTACGTTAATCATATCTTTCCAAGAAATTCAGGTGTAATGAAGGTTACTCCACAGCTTGTACAGTGCCCACTGATGTCACTTGCAAGAGCAACCGAGTACAATTGTATTCTGAGTATTGAAACATTTACATAGCAAAGTAACATTTAATACAACATGTTAAATGGGATGACAAATATATGCATTACAGTGTGTGATTACAATTCCTATGGGCAGGTAGCCATTATGAAAAGAAGAATTTTAATCTTAAAACTAACAAAGTAATTGGTATTGAGGCCCCAGGCTAGACTGAGGAACATCTGTGAACCATTCCTTAATGAAATTAACCATCTTAGTTATTAAAATTTTTGGCTGGCTTCAATTGGAAAACAGCCTAACTACTTCCTAATAACTTTTAATCATTAGTAATTTTATTACTCAGCCTGCTACAAATTTTAAGCAGGTGGGAAAGAGCACTCGGAGAGTGAATACATCTGCCACACTATGTTGACTCAATATTATTAAAATTATACAGTTGTTTGATGAAGCTTTTCACTGCCCAGATATTTTATAACTACAAAAACAAAAACTAAAATCTTGTTTTTAAGAACTTCCATCTCACCAAGGAGACCTGAGGTCAATCCATGCCCAAAAACTTATTCTAAAAGATCTGCTCTCATTTTGACAGCTGTGACAAATTCTCACACGGCAGCTGAGATGATTCCAACGAACTATAACAATCAACACAATTCTAAATTAAAATACACATTATCATAAAAAAAGTATCAATTTGACCAATCACCCACTATTAAATAAATTCCAGATCCTTGCCAAAAAGTAATCAGTTATTCCTTGACCCATACTTACCTGTGTTTCATTGAAATTCATCTACTAATTTCTGTGATACATTGTTTGCAGACTAATGGACAAAATTTCAATGGCAGAGGTAAAAATGCGTTGAATGCACCAAAGAATCCTTAAGACAACACTAAACCTGTTAGGATTCTTTACCCTTTTATTTCTCATTTAAAATCCACTCTGTTCACCACCATCCACAACCCCATGAATGCTAGCAAGCAATGCCAGAATAAAGCTGATTTATCATCGTGAATGATTATGATGTAGTAGACATCACAGAGACGTGGTTGCAGGGGATTCAGGACTGGCGGTTAAACATCCAAGGATTTACAACTTATCAAAAAGACAGGGAGATGGGCAGAGGGGGTTGCCTTGTTAGTTAAGAATGAAATTAAATCAATGGCACTGAATGATATAGGGTCAGAGGATGTGGAGTCTGTGTAGGTGGGGTTGAGGAAAGGCAAAAAAAAACAGAATGGGAGTTATATACAGATCTCCCAGCAGTGGTCAGGACCAGGAGCGTAAGATGTACCGGGAAATAGATAGAGCATGTCAGAAAGGCAAGGTCATGGTGATCATGGGGGACTTCAATACCCAGGTGGACTGGGTGAATAATGTTGCCGGTGGATCCAAAGAAAGGGAATTCATGGAATGCTTATAGGATGGCCTTTTGGAACAGCTTTTGATAGAGCCCACAAGGGAGCAGGCTATTCTGGACCTAGTGCTATGTAATGAGCCAGACTTTAGAAAAGATTTTAATGTAAGGGCACGCTTAGGAAGCAGTGATCATAATATGGTATTGGTCAGCCAGCAGTTTAAAAGAGAGAAGGCAAAATTGGATGTAATAGTGTTACAGTTAAATAAAGGTAATGACAGGGGCATGAGAGAGGAACTGACGAAAATTGACTGGAAGCAAAGCCTAGTGGGGAAGACAGTAGAGCAACAATCGCATGAGTTTCTAGATGTAATTGAGGATACAGTACAGAGGTTCATCCCAAGAAAAGAAAGATTATCTGGGGCGGGGGTGGGGGGAATTAGACAGCCATGGCTGACAAAGGAAGTCAGGAAATGTATCAAAGAAAAAGAGAGAGCCTATAAAATGGCGGAGAGCACTGGGAAATCAGAAGACTGGGAAGGCTACAAGAAGAAACAAAGAATTAACAAAGAAAGAAATAAGGAAGGAGAGGATCAAACATGAAGGTAGGCTAGCCAGTAATATTAGAAATGATAGCAAAAGTTTCTTTTAATATATAAGAAACAAATGAGAGGCAAAAGTAGACATTGGACCCGCTCCAAATTGATGCTGGAAGGCTAGTGACGGGAGATAAGGAAATAGCTGAACAACTTCTTAAGTACTTTGCGTCAGTCTTCACAGTGGAAGACATGAGTAATATCCCAACAATTAAGTAGAGTTGGGGGCAGAGTTGAATATGGTGGCCATTATAAAAGAGACAGTGTTAGAAAAGCTAAAAGATCTAAAAATTGATAAATCTCCTGGCCCCGATAACCTACATCCTAGAGTTCTGAGGGAGATGGCTGAGGAAATAGCAGAGGCGTTGATTGTGAACTTTCAAAAGTCTCTGGAGTCAGGTAAAGTCCCAGATGATTGGAAAGTCACTGTTGTAACCCTCTTGTTCAAGAAAGCATCAAGACAAAAGATGGAAAATTATAGGCCGATTAGCCTGATCTCCGTTGTTGGTAAAATTCTAGAATCTATAGTTAAGGATGAGATTTCTAAATTCTTGGAAATATAGGGTTGGATTAGAACAAGTCAGTATAGATTTAGTAAGGAGAGGTTGTGCCTGACAAACCTGTTAGAATTCTTTGAAGAGGTAACAAGTAGGTTAGACCACGGAAACCCAGTGATGTCATCTATCTAGACTTCCAAAAGGCCTTTGATAAGGTGCCTCATGGATGGCTGCTGAGAAAGGTGAGAGCCCATTGTGTTCGAGGTGAGCTACTGGTATGGATTGAGGATTGGCTGTCTGACAGAAGGCAGAGAGTTGGAATAAAAGGTTCTTTTTCGGAATGGCAGCCGGTGACAAGTGGTGTCCTGCAGGGTTCAGTATTGGGGCTGCAGCTGTTCACTTTATATATCAATGATCTGGATGAAGGGACTGGGGGCGTTCTGGCGAAGATTGCCAATGATACAAAGTTAGGCAAACAGTTAGTTTGTACTGAGGAGGTGGGAGGCTGCAGAAAGATTTAGACAGTTGAGGAGAGTGGTCCAGGAAATGGCTGATGAAAGTCAACGCGAGCATTATATGAGGCCTTGCACTTTGGAAAAAAGAATTCAGGCATAGACTATTTTCTAAATGGTGAGAAAATTCATAAAGCCAAAGAACAAAGGGATCAGGGGGTGCTAGTCCAGGATCCTCTCAAGGTTAACTTGCAGGTTGAGTCCGTGATTAAAAAAGCAAATATAATATTGTCATTTAGCCCTCAAGAGGGTTGGAATATAAAAGCAGCAATGTGCTTCTGAGACTTTATAAAGCTCTAGTTAGGCCCCATTTAGAATACTGTGTCCTATTTTGGGCCCCACACCTCAGGAAGGACATACTGGCACTGGAGCATGTCCAGTGGAGATTCACACAGATGATCCCTGGAATGGTCGGCCTAGCATACGATGAACAGCTGAGGATCTTGGGATTGTATTCATTAGAGTTTAGAAGGTTTAGGGGAGATCTAATAGAAACTTACGAGATGATGAATGGCTTAGAAAGGGTGGACACTGGGAAGTTGTTTCATTAAGTGAGGAGGCTAGGACCTGTGGGCACAGGCATAAAATTAGAGGGGGGGTCAGTTTAGAACAGCAATAAGGAGACATTTCTTCCGCGAGAGAGTGGTGGGCGTGTGGAATTCATTGTCACGGTGTGCAGTGGAGGCTGGGATGCTAAATGTCTCCAAGGCAGAGATTGATAAATTCTTGATCTCACAAGGAATTAAGGGCTACAGGAAAAGTGAGGGTAAGTGGAGTTGAAATGCCTATCAGCCATGATTAAATGGTGGAATGGATTCAATGGGCTGAATGGCTTTACTTCCACCCCTATGTCTTATGGTCTTATGGTCTTATGGTCATACCAAGTTTAATGTGCAACAAATATACATGCTTACCCAGTTATCTTTACTTATAGTTTTTAAATTGTAAGTTTATTAATTTCTTTTATTTTGGATTCTTTTGTGTTCTGTTATCGATCAAACTAGAACCTGTCAAAATATTCTCAGAAGGTAGCCTAGACCCGAACTTATTCTTATTTTAAAGGCAAACGTAAAGTGTCTGTTCCCGATGCAATGTGACTGGTCAACCTTATCAACATTAACCAGAACACAATTTGTTTAAACATTGTTGAATTAAGATACAACCAAAGAAAGAAGAGTGGTTCAGTGGTTAGCACTGCTGCCTCACAGCACCAGGGACCCAGGTTTGATTCCAGCCTTGGGTGACTATCTGCATGGAGTTTGCACATTCTCCCAATGTCTGCGTGGGTTTCCTCCCACAGTCCAAAGATGTGCAGGTTAGGTGAAGTGGCCGTGCTAAATTGCCCATAGTGCTAGGTGCATTAGTCCGAGAGAAATGGGTCTGGGTGGGTTACTCTTCAGAGGGTCAGTGTGGACTGGTTGTGCCAAAGGGCCTGTTTCCACACTGTAGGGAATCTAATCTAATTTAGAATAATTTAACTCTATTGGAAACCTTAACAGAATAATAGTAGCGTAACTGTTGCTAATTAATTGTTCCAATATAATAATATCTTATTATATTGGCAAAAAAGGAAAATTCAGACACAGATTGTTGCATGCATTTCACCAATCCAGAGGAAAAATGCATCAAGAGAAAATTCAGAGAGAGTAGCAGCCAGGAGACATTTACTGAAGCCTATCATCTCTGTTGAAATCCCCATAGCTTCTGATGTTCCTCAGAAATCCTGATCTGTGAGAGCTGGCCGCATCCATTCAGGCTGTTAAAAATAGGCCTCCAAAGCTGTTTACTCCAGAGATCTTAATTAGCCAACTCCGCATCTCTGTCTTAAATAAAAGGGCAAAATAACTTTTTAAAGTGACAGCATTGTCACAGTAACCTGAGTTGTAGTCATTGTTGCTACTGTCTTAATACTGATGTATGTGTGCAATCAATTTTATTCATTTTAAATTGACAATTTCAAGTTTACTGAGGGCTTGTCAAGTGAGGAAAATATTACATTTGGTAGTGAGAATTGACAATGGAATTTGGAAACATTTTGCTTTCATGATCCATCATTTTCAGTATGTCCAATAATGGAATGTGCTTGCTGTTGTCACATTAACAATCAGCCTGCTTCCTGGACAATTGGTCATGTTTAAAGCAGATACAGAAATTTACTGTGACTCCTAGGGGAGATGGTAGTTTAGTGATATTGTCACTGGATTAGTAATCTAGAAATCTGGACAAACGCCTGGAGACATGAGTTCAAATCCCACCACAGCAGGTAGAGACATTGGAATAGGCATGTAAACAAAATAAATCTCCAGGCTTCCTGAAATCACTCAGAGAGGATTTCTAAAATGAAACTAAATCTTAACAAACTATAAATTGAATGTAATATTATACTTTTTTCTTAATAATATGAAAATTGTAGCTACAAGAGCAGGTCAGAAGCTGAGAATTCTACAAACAATAACTCATATCCTGACTCCTCAAAGCTGTCCCCCATCTACAAGCCGCAAATTATCAATACACTGCACAGTAACTCGCTTTTTGTGCCTGGAGCATTTTGGAAGAAATTCATTCTCTTCTTTTGGCGACAAAGGGGTTGAGGCAGCAACATCGACCATGCCCATCTCAGATTCCAAGGTATCTTCAACACTTGATGGAAAGGGAGAACCCATGGGTTCTGCAGCAATCGGAAAGGCTATTGATGAGTCGAGCATGATATGCTCCCACACTGTTTGCAAGTTTGCAGCTTTCAAATGGTCCATGGGGGCTTATTCAGCACTGTCACCTTTACCTAGACTTTATATGTCACTGGACCTGACCTCATGGCGACCATGCCTCTTACCTCATGCAGGGCCATTCCCATGGTTCCTACACCAAACTTCGTTGCCTGAAGTTAACTGTCTCTCTCACTTAGCGGAATTTTGTATCCAGAATTGGCGTTCCTGATACCGTTTTATCCTCCTCCCAAGGTCTGGGAAGATCAGATTTAACCTGGTGTGAAATCTTCTCCTCACTAGCAACTCCTCTAGAGCTAACCCTGTAGTTGCATGAGGGCTGGTCCTATAATCAAACAGGAACCGGGACAGTTTGCTATCGAGTGAAGCTGTTGGCTGTTTCTTTAAGCCTGCCTTCAAAGTTTGGTCTGCTCTTTCGGCCAGACCATTGGATGATGGATGATATGAAGCTGTTCTTATGTGAAGAATGCCTTTTGACTGTAGGAAATACTCCAATTCCTTGCTGGTAAACGATGGCCCTTTACCTCTGACCAACACATCCAGCAGTCTGTTCATTGCAAAAGATGCGTACAGTTTTTCCATCGTTGTTTCCATCAACTGAATTTGCAGAGGAATTGTTTCTTTTGACAAAAAAAATCTTTTTTCGTAGAATTTGATACATGGATTAATGGCTTAACTAAAAAAAAGTCAAAATTATTCACTTTAAAATCCATGCTAATGCGGAAATGTGTCCAGGCAAGTAGATCACTTCAACAGCTATTCCAGTTCCTTCCCCCATAATACAGGGTTTCTTCTACGAGCAGTACAAAATGTGATCACTGCGTCTGCTCCTACCAAATATTTGGTCCTGCATATATGCAGGCAGGCTGTATAACTGGCAATAATATTTACCAAGATCCCAGAGGGTACCTGGAGCACAGGGGCGGTCTTGACACTCATTGAAAGCGATACCTATTACCAAACATTTTGTGGCACACTTCTCTGCTTGCCCATGGCACACCAGTGTGCTGTGGTATACTGGTTAAAACCTATTAGATTTTTGCATATGGGAATGTCAATCTGCTGAACAAAGGCACAGCATTATTAGTTTGGATTTGGACTTTTTTTTTCCAAGCATCTGCTGTTGAAAGCATAGTAGTAATTTTCAGGATGGTATTTTGCAACTACACTTCCACTAATTGAGAAGGAGCATTGCTCCGAAAGCTAGTGTGCTTCCAATTAAACCTGTTGGACTATAACCTGGTGTTGTCTGATTTTTAACTAATTGAGAAGGCTTGGTGGTCTCTCAGATCATGATGAAATCATCTTGAAGGGCCAGCCTTCTTGGAATTGACTTTGTGACTTTCTTTTCAGGAGTGGAGCGAAAAAATGATTCAAAACTTTGCTGTAACTTATGAAGTGCCCACTTACCCATTGCAGGCTTTTGACTCTACACTGCTCTTGAATCAACACTCCCCTCTCTCCTGTTGTCGACATTCCTGGATAAAGTAAATATTCCCAGAAATTTTCCCACAGTGCTGGGTCTTTTGTGGCTGTATTGCTCACTGCGTTTATTTTGGTGCTTTAACCAGACAATATACCTGTCAAAGGAACATTCAGAGCTGTTATGGATGGTTTAGTTTTTTCCCCGTCACAGTTCTAATTACTTATTCTGAAAGAATGAGGCTAGACAATAAACATGAAAGAGTTACTGTAGTGCCTGACTATGTCTGAAAATGCATTTATGTTAATTTCAGTGAAGAAAATAATGATTTACAAATACCATTACAATGATTTTCTGAGCCTTTTACCGTTTTGAAACGAAGCACACTTGTACTTTGCAAGCAGGCACGTACAATCAATTTGGTTTCAAATATCTAAAACTGGGTGAGTATGTTTTGCACAAACAGACCTCCTACATTAATGTGGCAATCAACCAAGATTTAATTCCCAGCCTGTTAATACAATTACTTTTCTTCAAGCTCTTTATCTCAATTTCCCTTAGCCTTTTCATGCATGCACCGATTTATTCGTATTTAATAAGGAGGCCTTTAGAGGGAAATAACCAGCATTCTGCTTGCAGTCATAACCCAACAACATCTGCTGGAAGTGCATGTGTGGTGACATTATTGAAGGACAGGATCAGGTTCAATATGATGCCCAAGGTATTATAATCTACTGATCATTGCCCAAGCTTTTTGTGAATACTGATCACTTGGATAGTGAGAAGTGCATGTTACTTTAATGAAATTACAGAACAATCAATGAATAAATTAGAAAAAGACCCCTACATAGAAAAGGTGATTGTAATTGAAGTTGTTGAAGCATAGTCCACTAATTCCTTTAAACCAAAAAAAAGAGTAAACTGATGAAGAATAATATCAGCATTTGATGGGCTGTTTCTGTGATTTTGCCTCTGAGGTAATGCTCTGCAAAATTAACTCCCTAACAGAAATGAGCTGAAAAGAAACTGGTTAAGAATCAGAACTGGAGCAGGTCATGTCACAAGGTGTATCACATTCTGTAAACCTTGTTCATTTGTGTCTTCAGTTGTGAACAATATGGGAGTTTTGCCTATTGTTGATCCAGTATGGCATGTCATTTATGCTCTACCTGAAAGCAAGGCACTTGGCACATTGTCTGGTGATGCTTCACCCTCAGCTGTTTCCTTGGCAGCATTTGTTAGTTGTAGTTTGCCATTGCCTTCCACGGTCAGGGACAGGGTGAGGAGGCAGGTTATTATGGGCAATATTCTGACCCATTTAGCCACTGAACTAACCAGCCCCTACATTCAATATGTACTGTTGATTCATACATGGACCCAATTAATGATACCATGACAGTGTGTTATAATTCACTCAGAGAGTCTGAACAGCTGTGTCAACATTTCTTTTTATATGCATGCTGTAGTTTGTAGCAATGGATAGTGATGGTCAAGACATGGCTTGCCAGGAATCTTTCTCATTTTTGCTGCCACCGTTGGTATGTGTTGGAAGGATTTTCGGGTTGACAAGCATCTTGTATGGCCATCAATTTCTGTGTGAGAAAATTACACTTCACCATTTGTACTGCTTTCCTAACTTTTAAGACCATCATTTTGATACTTCCTTGACAGCTCATCAGGTATGATATTCCTTGCTCTCACTCTCTCTCTCTTCAGAGAGATGCTGCATTTATATTCACAGCTATTTTCATTGCATTGGACTTCTTCTAAAAAACACATGTTGGGATTAAAGTCTAAAACGTTCATTGCTGAGCTGGGATTATACTCCATGATCAAGTCAGAATCTACCACTTTCGGTAAACTTGATTGCTAAATTCTGATCACCAATTATTCCTGTGCTTGGTGAGCTAAATTGACTTCCAATCCAACAAGACTTTGATCTTAAAATCCTCATTCTTCTTTTCAAATCTTTCTACAGGTGCACATACCCTTAACTATTTAATCTCCTGCAGTTCTGCAATTCTCTGAGATCTTTGTGCTCCTTCAATTCTAGCACATTTAGCATCCTCAGCTTAGTCATTCCTTCATTGTAGCCATGCCTTTGATTTGATTTGGTTCCTAGCTCTGATATTACCTCCCGAACACTCTTCACCTTTATCCATTTCATTTCTTTTCCCTAGTGTCACTCCATAAAACTGACAGTTTTTGGAAGAAATTAGCAGACAAAAATTAACAAGTTAATTCAAATCATGGTTTAGAACAGATGTGTCAAAATGTTGCCAAGGAGCCTGGAGTTGTAAGTTTGAAGTACTGTGTAGATACTAAGAGGGAGGATAGGAAGACATTTTGACTTTCATAATATGTTTAGAAAAACGTGAACTCCTTCGAGTTTGATCAACCCGGGTTTGGCAAAGCTGCAGGGCAAGCTGCACAAGGGCCAATAACTAGGACTCAGTCTCCTCACAAAGGTCAGTAAATAAGTCAGCATTATTCTTTCGAAATTCGAATTTTATCTCAAATAGCCAAATGAACAGATGCAAATAGTATTTCAAATTGTTAAAGGTAAAATGGTTTATTCCTGAAATCTGCAGGAACAGCGATGAGGACAGAGATATCTCATGCTTATAGATATAATTTTGCAAATGAGTTAATCCTAAGAGTTTGAAGTACTATTACAATTCATCACTTTCAAATCTATTATAAATTTAGCAATTTAATATGCAACCCATCTATAAATATGGGATCCAACCATGTCTTCTGTGGAGCCAATAGCAACATTAGTCATGCTGTGGGCAGATAACATTTCAGAATCTGTTGTATTCCACGTCATTGTGAATATCATAGTAAAATGAAGTGAAGAAACCTTTTGGAAGCCTTGCCCTTTTATTTCAAATAGGTCATTCAGCATTGTTTGGCTGGCAGCTAGAAGAAAAATTACACTTTCTTGTAAGATCAGTCTTGTTACCATAGTTACAGGACAGGCTGGTATCTTTTAAACCAAAATAGCTAAATATTTCACTGACGAGTTTTTGAAGAATGTAGTCAGATAAAACCATTTATGAAACATCTACCCATTGACGCACATAAGAGGAACATTGTTGTCCCTAGTATTTGGGGATGGTAATTGTATTAGTGTTATTTAGGGCTGTGAAGACGTGGCTTTCCATTGTTTTTCATTTCTCTAATGCATGAATAGACAATTAGTTACTGCCATCTGTAGCCATCTGGCTCAATATGTTGCCAAGGGGCCTGAAGTTATCTTAACAATGGCAGACAATTGCAGTTTTCAGTGAAGTCTTTCTTTTAGTAGTGTTATGTTCACAGATTCCAGCATTCTGTAGTAGTCTGTGGTTAATAGTTAACAAATCCAAAATCAATTTTGTATTATAATGAATGTACCAGAGATAAGTATTAACTTTATCCCCAATTTCTCTCTCTGGAAGGTGTTTTTCCTTAATGCTGTATAGTCCACTCCTCTTTCCCAAAATGTGTGAGCCACAAGAGCTTTTGCTAGCAGTCCTGAAATGATTGCATAACAGTCCTGCTTTGTAAAGATACAGCCATCCTGCAGAATTCAGGAGTAAGTCCCCTTTCCTGTTTTCTCACATTATAACTCCAAACATTTACAGGCCTTGTTCTCACCAATTAGATCAGGTTGAAACTTGCCATAGTCCACTAATACTGAACCCAGGACAGAACACTGACTGAGTAGATGGATATCTTATCTGCAGATGGCAAACAGGCAAATGATTCAGTATTGCTGCATCTCCACAGCCTGCCAGTTCAATTCTGTTTGAAAATCCAGGATCTGCACAATTTTGATAGGAGGTGAAGGTGCACTTTGGTTTGTTATGACACGGCAGTGAACCCTTCTGCTAATTAAACCAAACACCCAGAAAAGCTCACCTCGCTTCGTAATCTGTTAAAATATGAGTGACAGAGAACTCCCAAATTCCACTATTTAAAGAAAAACAATATCAATTTTGTTCCTTAACTCTAAAAGTGAACATTAAACAACAGCTATTCACAAATCTAAGCTCCCCCTTTTTCTCAACTGCCTGTTATGTACATCCCACTCTATAACAATATACTGTTCTGATAAAAACCTGTATTCAAATTACATCAACTTAATTTTTAAAAACCATTTTCAAATGATTTTTATTTTTCAAAAAACTGTCATCATCAATGTTTGTCTTCCTCTGGCTGTAAATCTCCCTGGGTCATCTTTGGTCTTTTGTGGCAAAGGTGTTTCATATGGAAAAAGTACCTTTGATAGAGAGTGTATTGTTGGCAGTTACTCTGGCAATGACAATTGGTCTCTCTGTATAACTGACAAAATGGCTGCTTCTTTATACCCTGAGTATCAGATCATTTCATTAGTTCAATGTTGGTAAAACAATAAATTCAAAGTCGATTGGGTTTTAGTATCATGGGGCATAATTTAAACTGATTGGTTCAATTCGAATTGTTGTAACAATAGCAACCAAAACTTAGGTATTTGTTTCACAGCCAAATGTTACATGTTTTCAATTTTCCAGTACACTCTGAAACTGCTAGTCAGTCACATGACAGGTGCCTGCAGGGTCTCAGTGCAAAACAGCTTTCACTCTCTATTAAAGGTACAGTTCACACCTTCACCTTCATAACAGGTTCAATCCTTCCCCAGCCCTGCCCCCAAATCTGAATGCACCATACTACTTCCTCTCAATCCCTGTCCAAAAGGCAATAATTTTTCAAAACTGAGATGTGACATTTTACAATGTGTTCATGTTATTTCAATAGACTTGATGTCATCAAGGTGCCATTTACTTATGCGCAGCTGGAGACTGACCTCCCTCAATATCTTGGGGTATTGACCTTCCAATTAATGCCAGCTCTCTTCTGAATGAGAGGTGGAAGAATCTCCAGTGTAGGCAGCCCTGCTACCAGCTTTATCTTTTTGTCAACTTTAACCTCATAAGGAGCGAGGCATAGGGCTAATTGTTATATCTCTTTGGTGAAGTGTCATCAAGTTATGTCAGGTTTTTTGAATTTTCTTTGCCACATGTTCTTGTGAGATTTCTTGTTATATCTTACCAAACTCACTTCATTATTTACCTATCCCACACCTATCCACTGCTCTTCCCTGATTCTAGCCCCACCTTACCATGCACGTACTCCCAGAAGAACTCATCACTCACCAGAGAGCCCCTGAAAGAACAGCATCCCTGGTTCCTGCAACATCTTTCAAAGGTCACCGTGCACCATAGTGTGCCAGCTCCTTCTGACTCCGCTGTAGAACCCTGGACAACAGTAAGATTTAGTAGGAGGGCAGGAAAGAAAAAAAATTGAGGGCACTTTGGTGGCACAGGTGATGGTGCACTGTATATGAAATGCCACGTTTGGGTAAATTGTATTGGTTTTATTCTGTATTTGTTGTTTTTTTTGTGCAGCCCTGAATGCAACTGTGCCAGGATGATGCCTAATTCCATGCTCATACAGGAGGTACCATGGATTGTGTTGAGAGCTGCCGCAGCATCTGGGATCAAGAAGAGCAGGGATAGATTCTGCTGGCACCATTACCACTCATGGTCAAACATCCCTGTTCTCTCTCTGTGCAAAAAAGTTAGCGTGAATGAAATGGCCAGCAATGTCAGGGACATGTTGGTGTATGGCACACAGGGAGCCAATGCAATAGGATCGCCAACAATGAGGGAGCCCATTGTTCTATAGCCCGTGCATAGATGAATCTGTGTGTATCCTCCCTTCCCCCAGCATGAAAATCCCCTTGAATAGGTTCCTGAATTTCTATCCTGCAGTAGCAACCTACACTGTCCCCCACCCTCTTTCATCTCTGTCTCTGAACTGATCCTCTACGCTGTCATGGCTTATTCCATTGAGCAACCTAACAAGAGGGCCCAGACAAGAAGTGCCCAAACTCCTGACTGATGCCTGTATATATTCTCAACCACGTTGGGTCTACCCCCTGACCTGGCAGCTTTGAAGCCCATGTTACACTCCCCAGCTTTGGTGTGTGCTTGACCAGGGTTTGCCTGACCCTCTGTGCAAAGTGTCTTTGCAGCAGCGACATTTGCTAGTTGCCTGTGCACCCTGCGCTTCTTAAATCCTGCAAGTGGATCAGAGAAGTGCCATGAAGATTCTGAGGGGTTAGCAATTGTAGCATGCTAATGTCTGTGGACAAAGATGCGTGTGGCTGGTGCCCATGGAGAATGCCCTTAGACCTATTGCATAGTGACTGATTGAGAGGTTCTGTGAAGCCAGTGGTGAGCTGAAGTCACCAAGTACTCACTCTGACTTGCATGTGGAAAATTCTCCATATCTTATTTGGATGCAGCAGATAGTAGGATAGGAAGCTGCATATTAATGAGGTGAGATATGCAGTCAATAAGGTGTAAACAAGCAATAATCTCCCTCAATATAAGCTCACTGCTGTCTAGCAAGATTCTTTCCTTGACATGTAGAACTTGGTGAAAACATGCAGCAAGTTGCTCCCAATGTTGAGATTTCTCATGTGGTTCTGCCACAAATCTCTCCAGAGCAAAGTTGTTCAGGCCCCATTAAGATTTTAACCAATAAAACATCAAACATTATGAAACAAAGAAGGCCAAAATGTGCTGTCCAGCCTTGTCCCAGTTTCCAGTTCTCAGTCTGGTGCTCTGCAGGTTATAGCATTTCAAATGGGTTTGCAAGTATTTTCTAAATGTGATGAAGGGGTTTGCATCTTTCAAGTTCTTCAGCAATGAGTTGCAAACACCACCACACCAAAATGTTTTCTCAACTCCCATCCGATCCTTCTGCCAATTGTTATCTGTACATCTCCCTTGATTATTGACCTGTCTGCTAGGACCCTTATTATTGTTATAACTTCAATTAAATGTTATCTCAGTCTTCTCCATTTCAAAGGAAATCACCCCAATCCATCCAACCTTTCCATGTCACTAAATTTCACCATTCCTCATAGTGCTCACCTTTGTGTCCTCTCTCATGTTTGGAGATTTTGATCTCTTACAAATTAACAAGGAATTCCTGGAGTTGACAGGGACTTAGCATGATCTACATTTTTTCCATTCACATGCAAGTTTAGGTGAATAGAGTTACTGTCTCCTATATTCCCAAGGATTCTTTAGTCAAATACTTTATCTTTATAAGTGGGTTGGAAACATAATGTTCTGGGTGGTGGGGGTGTATGTGCCATGGGGGAGGGGGGGATTGCGATCAGCTGTCAGAGCTAGGAAAATATTAGTCAGTATTTTTATTGCATTATCTGCTATCAACTTGCTAATGAGGTGTCTAAGTTGCCTTAAGAATCTGTTAGATTTAAATCTTCTAACTTAGTTACATTTTGAAACTCAAACAATTAGCAAATTCAATAAAAGTTTTATTATAAAGAAATATGAAATCCAACATGGCGAGTTTGTCCAACATCTGGAAAATCTATAGTAACCCTCAAGGGCAACCATTTTTGGGAGGCACTTTGAGATTAACTGTTCTTGAGATTGAACTGCTCTTGTGAGAGGAACATCCCCCAATCTAGAAATCGTGGTGCAGAGTAGATGTCTCACCTCTGAGAGCTGCAGGCTAATCTGAGGCTAGTCACTATTGAGTCCTGGTGCTGCTATTGGGAAAAGTGGCCACTGCTGCTACTGCAGTCTGACTAACATTCGGGATCTACCACGGAGCACTAGGGACAAGATGCACAAAATCCTGGTGAGGGGCATCTTACTCCTAATCATTCTGTTTTCTGCCAGGGTTACTGCAGGTTGTTGACAGAGTGTTGGTAAAATGGGGCACCCCTCCTATTTTCAGGCCCCTTGTCTACCCAGAAATGTGACAGCTTAAGTGGCCATTTAAGGACCTCAATTGGCCTATAAGTGGAACACTATGAATGTCTTCCCAACCTGAACTAAATTGGAGGAAGTTGGGAAAGCAATGGGGTCTCTAATCCATAGTTTCTCAATGAATCACACAGCACCTCACCCTCCCAGGTCATCACTCTTGAATTATTTTCCATTACAACACCATTGGTCTTGTCTCATTTGTCATTTCTTTAAAAGTCTGCACAGAAATTACATCTTTGAGTGCAAATTCAGTACTCAAAAGCTTTGTCCTCTTCCTTAAACATTAGGATTTTTGGAGTTTTCTATATAAGTGAAAGCTGTGTTTTTAAATACACAAAGGCTGCTGGGATTCAGATTTTTGTAAAACCATCAAATAAATATTAATTTTCAAGTATTATGAAAATATATGCCCAAGTGTATAGAACAGAGCATCTTGTGCCCAAACACTGGAGAACTGCTCCAACTGACCTTAGTTTTTCAGTTAAATTTATTCATATGTAAATACTGCTTTCTCAACTCTGTTTTCAGACCAAAACCCCAATTCATACCTAGCTTGCCCTGGTTTCTCTCTTTCACATTCAAATTCTCTCATTGCTTCATCTCTCCCTACTCCCACAAATTCTCTGGTGCCTCTACACTTTGCTTCTTTGCTCTTCTGACACCAGCCTGTCTCCTGTTTTTCATTCCAGTGGAGCCACGCCATTATAACTCTGTTTTCTGGAACACCTTTCACAAGCATCTCTGCCTCAAAGCCTTCCTTGTTGCTTTCAAAAGCTTCCTCAAAACACTTCACTTTGTCTGCGCTCATTCCCAGTCCCTCTTAATCCCTTTCTCTTGATTGCGATCAAGTTATTGTTCACTGCCTTAATGAGAGTGTCTGAAATGTCTTTTTATGTGTAACGTGCTCGATGGAAAGAATGTGGTTGTTCCTAGAGACTTGCCTGCAAGATCTGGGTGCAGTAGTGAAGGTCAGGTCTGCCCACAGCAACATAAAGTTTGATTAGTACCTTCTCTGACGTAGTTAAAAATCACACAACACCAGGTTACAGTCCAAAAGGTTTACTTGGAAGCACTAGCTTTCGGAGCACTGCTCCTTCATCAGGTGGTTGTGGAGCATAAGAATGTAGGATACAGAATTTATAGAAAAAGTTTAAACCTGTTGGACTATAACCTGGTGTTGTGTGATTTTTTAAAAGTGTATTTTTATTGAAAAATAGATGTTTTAATATTACAATAAATACAAACAATACAAAGACAGGACACCAAAACGAATGTAAAAAACCCAAACTGCCCTCATGTACAAATGTGTAAATATGTATATTTAAAAAAAACAGCTACTTAATAAATTAAATAAATAAATAATAACTAACAACAAACTAATAAATAATAATACAGCTCAGCTCAACAGAACATAACTCTCGAATATCGAGAGCATTCATTTTCACATATTCATACATTCGCAGTTCCCCCTCTCTGGATATTGGACTCGTAAAGCACAATCGTTACGGCTATATAAAAGCCCTTATCTGTGTCCAGGTATTCTAAAAAGGGCTGCCATGTCTTGTAGAAATTCTCAGTTTTGTGGTGTACCATACTTGTAAGAAAATCCAAGGGTACATGCTCCATAACAATCTTCCGCCAACCAGACAGGCCTGGGGGATTTTCAAATTCCCAATGTAACAAGATATTCTTTCTTGCGCAAAAAGTGAGGGTGTTGAAAAGTTTTTTTCTTATGTGCATCTACAGGGAACACACTGGGCAGGCACAGAAAAAGAGAGATCAGGTCCTTCTCCAACCTTACTCCCAAAATCCCATCCGTTGCACCTCCCACAGCACTCCAGTATATTTGAAGTCTATCACAGGATCAGAGACAATGGGTAAGAATGCCTGTACCAACTTTACACTTGGGGCATGTTGATGTACCCTGGTTTAAATTTTGACAAACGATCCAGAACCAAGTGGACCCTGTGGAGAATCTTCAACTGTGAAGCATGGGTCCTATTGCAAATTGATATCTTTCTTGCTTTTTCCCAAATATCCTCCCTTGCACCTGAGGAGACCTCAACACCTAGCTCTCTCTCCCACACCCTGCAGAGTCAATTGAACTCATCTGAGGGGGCACCCCCCCAGTTGATGATATAACGTGCTGACCGAAAGTGTACTCTTAGCACTGAGCACCCTCTTCTCTATGTCGGAGTTGCAGGGATCAGTCAAAAGTGCAGTCTTTTTTTGAATAAAATCCCTAACTTGAAAAAAACCAAAAGAGATCCCTCTTAGCTAGCTTGTATTTCTGTGCTAACTGATCAAAGGACATCATTGTTTCTCCCGCATATAGATCGGCCGTGCAAGACACACCCTTAGCTGCCCAATATTTCAATTCTGAATCTATCATCCTCAGTTGAAAACCTGGCACACCCACTACAGGTGTAAGAAAAGATGTTTTGCCAATATTGCCTTCCCTCTGCAGAATTGCCCTCCATGCTTTAACAGTATTAATAACTATTGGTTATGGCCATATTCCTTAACTGTCCTCATTTGTCCAAAAAAAGCAAGCTAGTAAGGGGACACCTTGCCTGGGAGGCTTCGATATCTAACCATATTGAAAGAGGGTCCCCACCAGCCCAATTACTCACATAGGATAAAAGCAAGCTTAGTTGATAGTTTTTAATTTCCGGGAGATCCACTCCTCTGAGTCTGTGAGGCAATTGTAGCTTAGCTAATTTAATAAGGGGCCACTTACGATGCCAAATAAGAGCTGAACCAGCCGTTCAGTCTTCTGAATGTTTGCTTATTGAAAACTGGGGGAGCATCTGTATAGGGTACAACAAATGGGGAGAATATTAATTTTAATAAGGACTATCTGACCTAACCATGAGACCAGAAGCACCTCCCATCTTTGAAGGTCTTGTTTGATTTTGCTGAATAATTGAACAAGATTAGCTTGAAACAACCGATCAAGAACTGGAGTAATTAATTTGCCCAAATACATAAACCCCCCCTGTGACCACTTAAATTGGAATCAAGATTCACCCTCAAGACCTAGCACCTTTGTAAGACCACCCATAGGCATAGCCTCTGATTTTGCAAAATTGATCTTGTACCCCAAAAAGGTGCCAAACGAGCTGATGCATTGTAACAGTTGAGGCACCAAAACTGCTGGATTTGACAAAAGAATGAGGACTTCATCTGTGTACAATGAAATCCTATGTAATTTTGACCCCACTTCTGGGGCTGATATATTAAGATTCCTATGAATGGCCTTCGCCAATGGCTCAATCACCAACATAAAAACCAATAGTGAAAGGGGACAAGCCTGCCGGCTGCCCCTGAAAATGTTAAAATTGCTTGATCATACCCCATTGGTGATGACCACAGCAAGAGGGTCACTATAGAGAACGTTTACCCCTCTTATAAAGGCTTCGCCCAACCCAAACTGCTCTAAACTATAAAAAAGATACGGCCACTCAACTCGATCAAATGCCTCCTCTGTATCTGCAGGGATTACCAATTCCCTGTTGTTGTTAACATGCTTGAATTACATTAAGCAGCCTCCTAACATTATTGGAGGATCTGCAGCCCTTTATGAAGCCCATCTGGTCCTCTTTAACAATAGAAGGTAACACAGTATCCAGCCTTAACTCAAGAGTCTTAGACAGGATTTTAAAGTCCACATTTAAGAGTGAAATGGGCCTATAAGAAGTACAGAGCTGAAAATGTGTTGCTGGAAAAGCGCAGCAGGTCAGGCAGCACCCAAGGAGCAGGAGAATCGACGTTTCGGGCATGAGCCCTTCTTCAGGAATGAGGAATGTGTGTCCAGCAGGCTAAGATAAAAGGTAGGGAGGAGGGACTTGGGGGGAGGGTCATTGAACATGTTGAGCATTGGGCCTGACAATATGTTTATAAATTCCTTATAGAATTTGCTGGGAAGTCCATCAGGACCGGGTGCCTTTCCACTCTGAAGCTGCTTCACAGCCTCCTGTGCCTCTTGCTCTGATAAGGGGCATTGAGAAAAGATTATTGTTGGGGGTTACACTTGGAACTCCAGACCCTTGTGAAAGAACTCCATCTTGGCCCGCTCCTCCTCACAACCCTCAGATTAGTATAACTTAGAGTAAAATCTCTGGAATACCACATTAGTCTTTTTGGAAGCACATGTTAGGCTCCCAAACCCTTCCCTAGCTGACGTAATGCCTTGAGGGGTGCTCCTTTTCCTGGTGAGATATGCTAAGTACCTACCTGGCTTGTCACCATGCTCATATAACCTTTGTTTTGCAAAAGTGAACTCCTTCTTTGCCCTCTGTGTGAGCACAGAATTCAATGCTGACTGCAGCGCCGTAATCCTCTGTAGCTTGACCAACGCGAACCTGTCAAAGTAAGCCTTCTTGGCTGCCTTCAACCATAAAGTCCCTACCTGTAGGGTGGAGATGCCCCCACATGTCCACCAACCCTAACTCCACCTACAGATCCACTAGTTGTTTAGTTTGTACAGAGGATATCGGAGGACCTTTGGACAACCTGTCTACTGTGGGATCCATAAAACAATTGAAATCTCCCCCTGTAACGATATGCTAGGACTCGAGACTGATCAGTTTAGAGAACACATCTACCAGAGATTTGAGGGAATGGGCCATAGGGCAATAGGCATTTAAAACACCATATTTTTCCCGTTTATCAGGGCTTTGAGAATTACAAACCTCCCGTGTATGTCTTTAACATATGCTATTAACCTGCTCATCAACATAGCCACTCCCCTACTTCTGGTAGTAAAGGATGAAAAGTAAACCCAATCAAAGCCATTTTGCTGTAGTTTCAAATGCTCCCTATCGTCCAAGTGTGTCTCCTGTAATAAAGCAATATCCACTTTTCTTTTCTAAGACTCAAAAGTATCTTCTTCCTCTTAATTGACGAGCGACTCCCCTTGATGTTCCTTAATCAAGTCATTAGCCATAACCTTCTGCAGTAACATTTAGATTCCAGAGAGGAGGAACTCGAATTACAAATCACCGAGCCTTAGGTCGCAATATCCAACGAACATAAAACTACATAAACTAAACTCACTATAGTTAACAAACCTACAAAGCTATCAAAGATTATATAAAAAAAAAACCAAACAAAACCCCACATGTAAAGTGCCAATGGCATTGAATAGGGGAACTCATCCCAGAGGAGAAAGTGAGGTCTGCAGATGCTGGAGTTTCCTGAAGAAGGGCTTATGCCCGAAACATCGATTCTCCTGTTCCCTGGATGCTGCCTGACCTGCTGCGCTGTTCCAGCAATACATTTTCAGAACTCATCCCAGAACCCGACTTCCCATCCTGCTGTCAGTACTGCAGCCAGGGCATTTAAATAGCTGAACCGGGCATAAACTGCCCGTAGATAGGCATCTAGCCATCCCAACCATTTTCCCTCCTCTTAGCTAGAGCCGAACCACAAACACAAGTAGTAAAGAAAGAAAATACACAATAGAATAACAATGTGAACAAAGAAATTTTGAAAAAAGAGGATAAGTACCCCACCCACCCTTTGGTATAACTTAACTTAGAAATTGAAAGTACACATTCCAATCATCCCTGAACATAGTTTAGACCAGATTATTACCAATACAAAAAATTAGGAAAAGAAAGCCCCAACCGGTCTTCCTCTTTTTTTAAAAGGAAAACAGAGACATACCCAAACAGCACTATTATTTGTACATACTACATTGTTCAGGTTAAGTTAATTTGTCCACAAAGTCCCTTGCCTTCTCTGGCGTGTCAAAGAGATGTACAGGTCATCATGAAGCACTGCTGGATACCTCAGAGTATTGGATCCCAAGCTCCCTCTGTCTTCTCTTGACACCGTCGTAGGATTTTCAAATCCAGATCACTGCTGCTGAGAAATCCTGGAAGAACATGATCTTATAGCCCTCGTAAACTAGGGCCTTCGGTTCCTTCCTCCGGATTCTGGAAGCTTCCACGATGCTCTCCTTATCTCTATAGTGATGAAACCGCACCAAGATAGGACGAGGACGTTAGTCCAGAACTGACCTCAAGACCGTGACCCGGTGAGCCCTCTCAACCTTCAAGTCTCCAAGTTAAGGAATTTTGGCAACTAGCCCTCAATGAATTCTGCCAGCCACTCACCTTCCTTACCTTCTGGCAAACTGACGATCCGAATATTTTTTCTCCAGCCCCTGTTCTCGAGGTCATCAACCTGGTCAATCAAATTATGGACCTGCGTCTCCAGGGCCTGGATCTTCTCCTTGGAGGAACCGGTACCAGCTTCCACCACTGCGACTCTGTGTTCTACCTCGTCCGTCCTTTTCTCAGGTCTCCCAGCTGCTGTTGATGCTTCTGCAATATGATGGAGATTGGGGCCAGCCTCTCCTCTACCTGCTTGCCCAACATCTCGTGAGGACCTGGTAAGAAATCGAGTCCGAGGATCCTGCAGCCTGGACCGCGGGCCCAGTCTTGGACGTACATCCTCCCTTCTTCGGCAGTCCTGGACGGCAAAAACCAAGATACGTTACTCTCTGATCATTTCCTGGGACTCCACGACCTTTCCAGAGACCAGGATATCGCGGTGGTCTGGGTAGGGCAGGCTGGGTCTCCGCGGTGTAGAGCTCTGCAACGTGATCTTCCTAGATCACTGCCATCTTGGATCCCGTTGTGTGATTTTTTAACTTTATACACCCCAGTCCAACACCAGAACCTCCAAATCATTCTTTGACATAGAATCATAGTCATAGAGATGTAAAGCACAGAAACAGACCTTTGGGTCCAACTTGTCCATGCCAACCAGATATTCTAATCTAATCTAGTCCCATTTGCCAGCACTTGGCCCAAATTCTTCTAAACCTTTTCTATTCATATACCCATTCAGATGCCTTTTAAATGCTATAATTGTATCAGCCTTCACTACTTCTTCTGGCAGCTCGTTCCGTACACGCACCACCCTCTGTGTGAAAAGGTTGTTCCTTAGGTCCCTTTTATATCTTTCCCCTCTCACCCTAAACCTATGTCCTCTAGTTCTGGACTCTCCCACCCCAGGAAAAAGACCTTGTCTATTTACCTTATTCATGCCCCTCATGATTTTATAAACCTCTATAAGGTCACCCGTCAGCCTCTGACACTCCAGGGAAAACGGCCCCAGCCTATTCAGCCTCTCCTCATAGCTCAACTCCTCCATCTGATGAAGGAGAGGCACTCTGAAAGCCAGTGCTTCCAAATAAACCTGTTAGACCATAACCTGGTGTTGTGTGATTTTTTAACTTTGTGCACCCCAGTCCAACACTGGCACCTCCGACTCATGGCAACCCTGACAACATCCTTGTAAGCCTTTCTGAACCCTTTCAAGTTTCACAACATCTTTCCGATAGGAAGGAGACTAGAATTGCACACAATATTCCAAAAGTGGCCTAACCAATGTCCTGTACAGCCATAACATGACCTTCCAACTCCAATACTTAATGTTCTGACGAGTAAAGGAAAGCATACCAAAATCCTTCTTCACTATCCTATCCACCTGTGACTCCACCTTCAAGAAACTATGAACCTGCACTCCAAGGTCTCTTTGTTTAGCAATACTCCCCAGGACCTTACCATTAAGTTTATAAGTCCGGCTCTGATTTGCTTTTCCAAAATACAGCACCTCACATTTATCTAAAGTAAACTCCTCAGCCCATTGGCCCATCCGATCAAGATCCCATTGTACTCTGAGGTAACCTTCTTCGCTGTCCACTACACCTCCAATTTTGATGTCATCTGCAAACTTACTAACTATACCTCCTATGTTCACATCCAAATCATTCATATAAATGATGAAAAGCAATGGACCCAGCAGCGAGTCTTGTGGCACACCACTGGTCACAGGCCTCCAGTCTGAAAAGCAATCCACTGCCACCACCCTTTCTCTTCTGCCTTTGAGCCAGTTCTGTATCCAAATGGCTCGTTCTCCCTGTATTCCGTGAGATCTAACCTTGCTAAGCAGTCTCCCATGGGGAACCTTGTCAAATGTCTTGCTGAAATTCATATAGATCACATTTACTGCTCTGCCCTCATCAATCCTCTTTGTTACTTCTTCAAAAAACTCTATCAAATTTGTGAGACATGATTTCCCACGCACAAAGCCATGATGACTATGCCTAACCAGTCCTTGCCTTTCCAAAGTTTGTCTCTATAGTTCAACATATTTATCACTGCTCTGCAAATTGTTGAATAGTTTTACCTTTGAATCTGTTGACAATCCTTTGGTGACTTTCAGCTTAATCTTTAGTTATTCAACACCAATCGTGAAGCATCAGAGTTGCTCATTTTCATTCATGCAGAATTTTACATATCTGCATTAAATTTCTCTGCTATTACTCAGTTCACTTACATTCTAACTCAACTCATCCATAATGTATGTGCTGTCTTCTCTGATTCCATCATCCTGTCTAGATTTTTAAAATATTCATTGACGGGATGTAGGCATTGCTTACAGCACATCCATAATTGCCCGCAGAATAGATGGAGCCAACTACATTACTGTGGATCTGTAGGTCAGACTAGGAGAGGATGAAGGATTTCCTTCCCTAAAGGACAATAGTGAACCAAGTGTATTTTATAACAATTGACAATAGATTCAAGGCCCAGTGGGATAACTTTTCATTCAAGATCTTAATTGAATTCAAATTATGACATTCATAAGTTTCTGAATCCAGATCATTTATGTAAGATAAAAGCAGTAGTATTCCCAGCACAAATTCCTGAAGCAATCCATTCCTGAGATGTTCCAACATAACACTACTTCACACAAGGCACCAAGGACCTTCCAGAGATATTAAAAATCTGGATTTAGTTTGACAAAATCAAGGGCATTGCCTAAAACATGTAAGATTTTTCTTCTTGCTGTACAGGAATCATAACTGTCAATTGTAACAAGTTTTCAATTTATATCTTGCAATTAAATAAGCTAAATGTGTTACGTGTTTGTGTGGTGAACTGAAATACTTTTGTTCAGAAACCCATAAAGTAAAATGTGGGTTCCAACTCTATTTTTACTTAAAGCTCAATGGGCTCTGAGTCAGTAGTGCTTAGGTTTCTCTGCATTCTGGTGGGAGTGTTTAGCAATTAGAAGAACTGCAGAGTTTACTGAAATAGTAAATATTTCCAAAACTTTGCATTAAATTAGCTATACATTGAAAATGCCTGTACCTCTTTGATCATTATTTTGTGAATTGCAGGTAACATAAAAACATCAGATTTTTAAATGTCAACAAGGTGCTGCAGCATTGTCAGAAAAAATGTTTTTATTGACTTGAACTTTGACGCTGTCTATTACAGATTAGATTATTCCGTTGGCAAAAGTCAAACCCAATAGATAATGTAAAACCACCCCAATGATGAGGATGAGGGAATGTTGCATACTTTCTGAATCTGGACTGATGAGAAGCATTCAAATTTATTTCTACAAAAAGCTGAGAAAAACTAAAACCTGTTTCTGATTTAAATACAACCTTTTGGAAATTGTTTCTAAACCATTCACTATGCATAGTAATCTTGGTACAAAAGTGTCACCTTCCAAATTTGTTGCTACTTACATGTATTTGTTTATTAAAGGTTTTTCAGATTGTGTAATGACATTTTACCCCAACAGTTCAATCAAGAAATAGTGGAGAGAAGAAGAACTTGATTGAAATTGTCGCAAAGTTACTATTAATCAAGTCTTTATGTTCCAGTTGGGTCTAGTGTCATATTCCTTTAGGGGTAACAGTAATGAATATGAAGTTTGACGTAACTATCAGTGGAACCTTCTTTTCAGAGAAAGAGTTATTGAAATTTATAGAAAGGCAGTGAGATACTAATCAACTTCACTGAGGGATTGAAATGTAGCAAGATATTAGGCATTTATTCAGGATTTTACCAACAAACTAAATTAGGCAGTCAGTTGCGGGCAGGGAATACAACCATAAAAAATTTAGCACTGGTTAAACTGAACTGTCAAACATTAACCAGGCAAAGCTGTTTCCCTGGGGGAAAAAAAGGCAACATCAAAATTTACCATGGTTACGGACCATTGCTCACTATCTTGTAAATTTGGAATAAACTAGCCACCTCCTTATTTATGGCTGCTTCTCAATTTATAGAACCAGGTTCACCTTAGGCTGTAAAGTGTTTTTCTGCTTGACTCCCTGAGGAATCCCTATATATTATGTGCATTTAATAGGTTGTCATGGAGAACGCTGGAGAGTATTTAGCCAAGTCAAAAGAAACAGCATGGTAGATGAAGGGATAAGGGATACAACCTTCTGTAAGAATATTTTATTCTGGAATGTTCTTAAGTGAAGCAAAACTGACTTCTTTGCAATTTGCTTTTATTTAAGATACATAATTTGTGGAAGAGTGGGGGAGGTAAGATAGGTGAGTAAACAGTCATGGGTTTAACATTTTCTGCTATCTATTTGCACCTGAAATGACTTACTGTACCAATTATACATGAGCATTTCTAAACACTAAAGTCTAAGTTAACTTTAGAATTCAAGCCGTTATACCCCCAAGAATCAGCAAGACCAGAAGAAAGTGTTAAAGTGCAGAAAGAAAACAGGATATTACCCCAGAGTCAGTCAGTGCAGTGGTGACATGCTGAGAGAGAGTGAAACTTGCCCGTGAATTTGTGAAACAGAGAGCAGGGCTGCCTGATGTCAGCACTTAGAGCCAGTCAAAACTGATGAATCTAAAATAAAAACAATTCCATTGTAAAATCATAGTGAAGCAGATAGCTGATTGGCTGGTGAGTACTTCTGATTTATCTTGACGGAGGGATTTCAATTCAGAGAAGTAGAACATTTGTTGAGATAATAATATAAGCACAAGCAAGAAATGTTCAAACTAGAAACATTCAAGGAAAATAATTAATTATTGAGCTGCTATAAAGATGGCAGGGCAGTTGATATGTGGCACCAGCAGAATGTGGGAGCTCCTGGTAATCATTGTGATTCAAGGCAAACATGTCTACAATAAGCGCTTGAGGAAATTCAGCTCAGAGTCAATGTGCTGGAGGCAAAGCTACAGACTCTGGGATTTATCAGGAAGGTGGACAACGACTAGTTTATTGGAGATTATGACCAATCTTGCTTTTGTTAGATAGTTGCTCTCTTTCACATGTGTAAACATGTTATAAGACCAATTGATCAGAATGCTGTCTTAGACCTCTCCCATAATTGATAATTCTAATTAATTATGATCATTATTTGCCTTAGTTCAGTTTCAAAACAGAGCATAATTGGGGTTCTGTATTAGTGCTCATTAATATAACAGTGGACACCTGATAACACCAGTTAATAAAATAAATTATAAATATTAGAGTTTACTGTAATTTTTCTTCAAAAGTTTCTTTCTAATTATCTAATTATTAAGATCTTGGGAGTTTTGACACCGAATTGAGGTGCTGGTGAGAAATCAATTATTATAAGGCATTACTATCCAAGGGATCCTAAAGTCTAGGATAGACGACAGTGAAGGGAGTTTGTAGTTTTACGTAAACAAACACTATCCTGACCTTTTAATGGCAGTCCTATGGTTTCTCCTTAGAAAGCTGAATGGAAAATATAAGAAGATGCCAACCACTGCTTTGAAGTGATGCAAAATACCTCATTTCCCATACAAGAGTGGTCAGCTAAACTGTTTACTCTTATACTGAGCATGATCAGTGAAAGCTGTGGTCACTGTTCTAGTTTCATGACTTCTGAATCATCAGAAGGCGACATGAATCATGGTCTGGTGACAGAAGCAGCTGCTTTTCAGTATTGTCTGAACTGGGGTAAAATTATACTTTGAAAATCAGTCTGTAACACATTGTAAGGGAGATGACAAATACAGAAACTGAGCTTAAAGTAGACGTGCTTACTCAGAAGAAGCTGGCACTCTCATGATACTCAGTCATTGTAAACACTTCCTCATCAGGGTAAAATGGTTTGTCTTCATAAATATGCTTGCTGTGCTGTTATAGGTAAAGGATTAAGAGGGTCTTATATCAAATGTATTACTTAAGTAAAGTTTTGGTCAAACAAGTTAGTCTGGGAGAATCACTAAATATCAGAAGTTTTCTTGTTTTGAATCGTGTTATATCATATTAGTGAGTCCTGTATTTATGTTCATCTACTGATTCTGTCTTCTGTATAATCTTGCTAATTATAATGAAATGGATCACTGATTTTTAGTCTGAACTGTATCATGAGTCAGTTTTTCATTTTTTTTATGAATTCTAAGGGATTTGTAAAGGATTTAGCAAACATGGTGAGCTGACTTTTGTATTCCCTACCCAAAAATCCATTGTTCACCATGTCATATGTAATCACATATATTTTAATTATAAGGTTCCACAGAGATCAGTATTACATCCACTTTTGTTTGTTGTATATATAGATGATTTGAAATGAGAATATAGGAAGCATGATTAGTAAGTTTGGAGATGACACCAAAATTGGTTGTTAGTGGACAGTGAAGAAGGTTATCTAAGATTACAAACAAAATGACCAATTAGATCAATGGGTTGAGGAGTGGCAGGTGGAGTTTAAGATATTGCATTTTGGTGATACAAACAAGGACAGAACTTATACAATTAATAGTAGGGCCCTGGGTAATGTTTTAGAACAGAGAGATCTAGGGATTCAGATACATAATTCTTTGAAATTTGCATTACAAAGGGTGACTAAAAAGGCATTTAGCACACTTGCCTTCATTGCTCAGACCTTTGAATATAGGAGTTGGGATGTCAGGTTGAGGCTGTACAGGATGTTGGTGAGGCCTCGTCTGGAGTATTGTGTGCGGTTCTGGTTGCCCTGCTATAGGAAGGATATTATTAAACCGGAGAGGGTTCAGAAAAGATTTACTAAGACGTTACTGGGAATGGAGGGTTTGAAATATAAAAATGACTAGAAAGACTGGGACTTTTTTCCCCAGAGCATAGGAGGTTGAGGGTTGATTGAGGTTACAAAATCATGAGGGGCATAGATTAGGTGCCTGATAATGGTGTTTTCCAGAGGGTGGGGGCGAGTTCAAAACTAGGGGGCATATTTTTAAGGTGAGAGGAGTATGGTTTAAAAAGGACATGAGGGGCAATGTTTTTACACAGAGAGTAGATCAGGTGCGGAATGAACTGCCAGAGAGCGTGGTGGATGCAGATACAGTTACAACATTTAAAAGACATTTGGGTAAGTTTATGAATAGGAAAGGTTGGAGGTATATGGGCCAAGCACACACAGTTGGGACTAGTTTAGTTTGATCATTGTGGACTGGTTGGACCAAAGGGTCTGTTTCCATATTGTATGACTCTATGATACTTTGAAGATGCACTTCAAGTGAAGTGCAGGTTTGGTACGGAAGTTGGCCTGGTATTGCATTTAGACACAAGCTTCAGACTATAATGGATAGTCCCCATGTTCTGTCAAACCAAAACTGCATGAGATTTCCTCCACCAGAGAAACTCACTCCACTTTATTTCAGGCTCAAAATCTGGTCCTGAAATTATACAGCCAGAGTAATGAGATGACTTGGCACCAATTCATAAACATTTACATTGAAGAAACGTACTTCTGTCATTAGGTTTCCATTGGATTTTTGCTAGAACAATCCTAATTGGATCCCAGTTCTCTACTTTCTCACTCTGTCTTGTATTTCACACTGTTTCAAATCCTAACCATACTTCACTTAAAAAGATGCTGTAAATTGACGTAACTCTTCAAGCCCTTATATTATGGACTGAATGACCGCCATCTGTCTTGTGACCATTTTGATGCTATGATTATCTGTGGGAAAGGCATTCCATGTACCACGGACATTTTCCACAACCTCTCCTCTCATTTTCTTAGTGACAGTCTTACATTTGTGACCCTTTGTCATTGACCACCAATAAACAAAATAAACTGTTCCTACCAACCCTGTCAAGGGCAGGCACTGTGAACAGAATAAATTCCTGGTCAGCATATGGTGGAAAGATAGTTGGAGTTTCTAACATCAATGTCCAGAGCCCCAGCCAGAACATGTAACTAAAAGGGTCATGATCGCAACAATACTAATTCAGCCTGTCAAATCTCTTTATGGTTTCAAAGGCCCTTCACAAATCTTTCTTTATCCTTACTTCAGTCAGTGGAAACAGTCCTAGGAGCTGGAGAATCACTACATAACTATGATGTTTCATCCCTGAATCATACTGGCGAATCTATGCAACACACTCATCACTCATTTGCTCCATACATGCACCCTAATTCCTCAGTAACCTAAGGTTTTGTTTAAGTAACGTTACTCATGTTTTATTATTTTAGTACCTGCTTCCTTTTTATTCTTCCTTCAGCTTTTCAAAAATTCCATTTCCTTTTCCCTTTCTTTTTAAAATATGGTGTTTTCGAAGAGCTAAAATCATGAGAGAATATGAAAAATAAATGCAGGATTTATCACCAAACATGCTAATTGTTTTAATATGGCCCTTGTATTTTATAGACCAATAAGATCCGTTTCTAGGCCCCCTTGTTGCTACCAGTTACCTCAGTCTGCTTTCGTTCTGAAAACATGGGACAATTTCTTATTTCGCAATAAAAAGACGTTGCCAAACACAGCTTAGTTAAAGGATTTTTTTTAAAAAACCCTCTGGATTTTTTTTTCTTGTTCTTGTTTCAAATTTAAGAAATGTCCAAGATCAGTTTATAATAAAAGTGGCGAATTGCAGCCCCTTCACACATTGCATCTTTCATAAGGAATATCTTCCCAAAATGTTTTATCCATCAGAACAAAACAAAACCTTCTCAAACATGTAAACTCGGGTAAGTTGATTCTGCTGTTATTATTTAAAAATTATACAAAAGGAAAAATGAAGCTAATTCGTAAATTAGCTAGCATTGGTGTTTTTCGGTACAGAAAATAACTGTGTCGCCTTGTGGGCTGTTTAAAAAAAACTCATTAGCATAAGAAAAGTTGCAGAGTTTTCTATCCGGCAGACAGACCTAGAGGAAAGAGCAGCTCTGAAACACAGGAAAACTCCAGTCAAATTTATGTTAAAACAAGAAAGGATCGAGAAAGCCTGACATCAGTTAAAGAAGATGATTATATTTGGAATAAGGGTTTGAAGAGGAGGATTTTGTTTTCATAAAACGGTATTTCTGTTACAATAAGCCTTTCGATTTAAGTGTCGAACCGCGGTATCCGATCATTGAAGAGTGATCTATGGTGTTGGGCGGTGAGAGTAGTGTTGGCAGGTAGCTACCTAAATGAAGCGGTTAGCTCCCACCCGACAGTGAAGCGTCTTCAAAACTGAACGCATTCCACCAAACCTGGCCCGAAGCCCCCAGCCCGAGGCTGTCCCGTTCCACATGGCGGGGATAGTTGTTCCTTGTATCCGAATTCCCAAGACAACTTTGTCTCTGTGCTTTCAAATTTAATTCGTCATTACCAGTTCTATTACTTTGTTAATTTTAAAATTCCTCATGAACCACAAACAGATTATCATCATATATATTGACAACTTTATTCTAAAGATATGTTAATAAATTTGTAGTAGAATAAATTTACTAGATTTATTCTTAAAGGAGCATAAATCCTCCTTGAGTTCGACCACTAGTGAAAACATCCCAAGCTAATTAAGAGCCAGTGTAAGTATCACGGAACAGGCCACCGTACATGGAATTCCTCATTTTTTTGTATGCAATTTCTTTCTTATGTGACTAGTTTATTGTAACAGAGGAGACTTTCAACTGAAGAACAATGTGTGGAACAATTACAAGATTTGCAGTTTGGTTCTGCGCCCTTCTGGTAAGTTAATTTCCAAATAATCGTTTTCGTTTTCAAGAAAATTGATATCAAGGAGTGGATTTGTTTTTTACGAATGGAATGCAGTTTTCTAAAATATTGGTTTGAAAAATCGTGAATAAGTTGTAATTCAATCGCCTTAAAGTAGTGGACCTTTCACAAGGCAGCCTGCGTTTCTTTTTACTACGTACTTTAATTTTACAGGTCTGTAATTTGGATGAAACTCATGCACAGGGTAAGAGCTAAATATCTAATTCATAATGTAAGCAAATAGAATTTCTCTCAAGATGTAATGCAATCATAATAACTAAAAGATGTACGTGTGCATCAAATGTGAATTTGTGAAAGATTTGTCAAGATGCTGCTTAAAGTTAGACTAAGTGTTGGGTAGCCTCCTAAAAATTATTTTACATTTTAACATAATTAGATGAGTAATGCTTTTCCTCAAGATTGGATGTGAGTGTTAAAATTCTGGTAAGGTAATTGGAGGATTATGGGGAAACATTTGAAGTATACTCAACTGTTAAATAGGGCAACAGTCAATTTCCAAGGGATTTTGCAATTATAATTATGTTTTTGGCTCAAATTCTTCACATTACTATTATTATTATTAGTAACTCCTCTCATTCAGTTTCACTGGGACTCATTAGGGCTTATTGCTCAAACACAGACAAAAATTGGGGCAGAAAATGCTACTGCTTATTGATTAAAGGATAAAGAGAAAGGGACATTTTCTGCCAACTGAAGGAATATGTATACATTTGTTAACAGGACCTATATACTGCACAATATAACTAGACATTATTTACAAATATTTTGGATTGGATTTTAAAATGCCTGTTGTAACATACGCATGTATATGAGATATAAGGAGAAATTAATCTGAAACATTCATATTTGCAAAATGGTACTGGAATAGCACAGCCAGTCAGGCAGCATCCGAGGAGCCAGAGAATTGACGTTTCGGGCATAAGCTCTTCATCAGGAATGAGCCTCAATTCTGATCTCGAGCATCTGCAATCCTCTCTTTCTCCATATTTGCAAAGCCACAAATGTATCTGTCCTCTTTCTAAGTAGGCTAACATGCCGTTGTGTTTACACATACAGCAGCCATAATACTGATTTTAGAAAAGCTTTTTTTTTCTTTTTTGTTTGGGAATATTGCAGTATTGCAGGATGCTTTAATGCTCCTGATTGTATCATTCTCATCTCTTGACGAGGTTGCTTGCCGTCTTCCTCATTTTTTTAACAAGATGAAATTATGAACCAATGCAAGTTATAAATCTGTGTGTGTAGATTCACATTAAAATATGGTTGTATCATGGAGAGGCTGTGAGTAACAGTCCATGAGAGAGTGATAAAATTAAAATGCTACAAAATTTGTTGTTTACTGTGTTTTAAAAAAAACCTTTCTGAGGCCATGTCATAAATTTCCATCATCCTCATAATTGCAAAGCAGTTTGTTGACCAAGCTGTGATTATGTTTTTCTGTTTAAATGTTTAATACATCAAATGAAAATGATGTGAATTGTGTGAGAGTGATTGAATGTACAATAGTATTATTCTTGGAATTTTTTAGTTTTTAATCAGGGAAGTGTGCCCACCATTGACAAGTCTTTTGTGTCCAAAAGTTTATGCACATCAAAAAGTTTTGTTTTACAAATACAGATTAAATCTTCATTATTCACCATCAATTGAGGGGATCTTTCCATGTAGGAAAGTAATTTGTAAATAATAACGTATCCAAAACTTATATATTCAATGTGAAACAATCTCGATACGTATGAAGTGTAGTATAAATAGTAAACAAACCATAATGATTTTTGGTTTTATTCAGTGAGATAAGGAGGTGAAATATAAATTACAAGCAGAATTTCCACAGTGGAGGTCTTTCCCATTTTGTCCTGTAAAACATTTGGCAAGTATTCAGGAAGACAAAGAATTTGAGTGTGGGTGCTGGAGGTGCTAATGTATTTGATACATGTTCACCATTATATAGTGACAAATTACTGAAATTGTACATGCTTAGCTATTAACTCCATTTGCTTTTCACTTTACCAGCTTCCAGTAATTCATCAATCTTTCCAACATCACACTACGTTTATGAATATATAAATACACCATTGAAATGGGAACATGCATCCAGATATTGTGAGCTACGTTTTGGTAGTCTGCCTGTCCTTAGTAAAGTTGAAGACAAGAATGCTATATTGGACCTGTTAGCTACCCAAGGGGCTAATCAGCAACTATGGATAAATGGAAAACTGAGTGAGGTATCAGGAGGGGAAGATCTAACTGTGAGAAAGAACAGTAAGTTCTAAAATCATTTGTAATCATAATAAATATATGTAATGATTGTTTATTAGAAGAAAAATAAGCATACAGCATGGCTGATGTTCATAGTTAGTTGAGAATGAGGTCTACCTTTACATTTGTTGCAAAATGGGAAAAATAGCAGGTAGAATGTTATGCTGGCAGTAACAAAGTTGCTATAGATCCAGGCTTTATTGTTACACGCCAGATATTGTCTCTTAATGTTATCAATGTTACAAAATTTAAATTATGACTATTGAAAATAGGCACTATAAGTAAGATGAGCCACGTATTTCATGTGTGTATCTATTTTAACATTTTCAGAATCTTGCATCTACACATCTATCAAGTTTTTGTAAATACCTCTGTCCACATGAAACCTTATTTATATTCTTTTCACATAATTATACCTTCCCACTGGAGATTCATGTAGGCCTTTCTTGACAAGCGGACACAATTGGTATGTGACATAAATAGTTTCCATTATAACATAGGAATTTGTGCTCTTTACTTCCAAGGTGGCAACTGACGTAGCAGCCCCATATAAACACCCTCGCCTCTGTAATTCTACCATTTCCATTTTTTTTGTCTTTTCTCCCTCGATTTCCTCTCTTCCAACTGCTTACAATTCCCTGGCTGTAATAGTGAGTGCATTTTAGCCCAAATTACAAGGTTAAGATTCAAGTTTAAAGCAAGAACATGATAGTAAATCTTTAATAAATCACCTAGCTGTGTTCAGCTTGATTATTGTACCTAATTCTTGACATCCCAGTTTTAGAAGGATCTGAAGACCTTGTAGGGGGCTACAGAGAAGATTTACCAAATATATGGAGTGCAGAGAAAAACTAGGATTATTTTTAGATCAGGACAAGTCAGCATTCACAATTGCTTTGATAGAGTGCAGAAAGAAAAACTGTTTCCTCTGACAGAAGGGCAAGAACCAAAGGACACAAATTTAAGATAATTGTAAAAAAGAATCAGGGTGAGGTAAGAATGCATTTTTTTTTCAGTGCAAGTTATGATCTGGAAAGCACTGTCCGCATAGGCAATTAAGGATGGGCAATAAATCCTTGCCAGTGATGTTCACATGCTAGGAATGAATAATTTAAAAAAACGATTGGAAGCTGTAACTTTCAAATCAGGATTGGATATAAATTTTAAACTGGAAAAGTTTCAATAAATGGGGAAGAGCAATAGAATGGGATTTAGGCTATAACTCAAAGAGATCACACAGCACAGTGGGCTGAATGACTCCTTCAGGACTGTGAGATTCTCAGATCAACCAACTAGTGCAAAAGTTGACACAGTCTCCTCCGTGATGTTTGACAAGACTGCTTTTCAATGCTGTCAAGTATTCAGTGACTAAGGAATCACCGGCTGGGAAAAACTTCTTCTGTATTGTCAGTATCATTACACGATTTTTAAAAATTAATTGACGGTAGGCATCACCAAATGCAGTTCCAATTAATATAACAAACATGTATTGAAACTGACAATATAGGATTCTTGTATAGGGAGATGATAGCAGGTGTGGAGCTGAAGTTACTTTTGTCATGGCAATACATAGAGTTTCCTGTGTGGCCCATGCTGCCAGTTGGTCCTGACTGGCCTATACCATGATCCTGAAGGAAATGGGCTGAGTGGGACACTCTTTGTGCACAAGAAAGCTTTGAATCAATGCTAACTTGAAGTGACACAACCCACCGGCACTATGTAGCTGAAATTTGCCCTCTGTATTTTCTGTTTAATGCAAGGATTCTGCTCCTTACCATCAAGCTAATGAACTGTTGGTGATAAACCCAGCATATCTGAAGTTTATTGTTTCCACTATTTACTTGGCAAATTCTAACAGATTTTATTTGAACGTTTACTTCAGGTGTTGACAAATTCGAGATCCTGGTATTCCTGAACAAAACAGATACTAAACATGCCAAAATTCTCAATGTGCTGCCTCCTTTGTCAGCTGTTACAATCTGTGCACGTGTTCAATGGGACAACCAGTCTTCTGACATTGCCACAGTATTTTCTTATGCCATTCCAGTGTTCATCAATGAATTCCAGCTCCGAGGTCGTATTGACGATGCTGGATTCATCCAGTTAGCTCTGATAGTTCATGGACATCACACACCCTACAAATCGGTGCTAAAAAGTGACGGACTGTGGCATCATATTTGTGTAACATGGCAAAAGGAAAATGGTGCTTGGTTTATTTATGCAGACGGGATAAAAGTAAGTTCAGGAGATAACTGCTACAGTTCACAAATTATTGGTGGAAATGGGACATTTATTATTGGTCAAGATCAAGACTCGCTAGGAGGTACATTCAAACAAAATGAGGCCTTTAGTGGCAACATCACATTTTTGAACATTTGGACTCATGCGTTGGATGCAAACCAGATTTCAGAAGTCAGTATGTGCTCATTCCCTCAGCAAAATCTCTTTTACCAGTGGAACTTGACCAGTTTAGAAATTGAACCCAATGTTCAAGTTGTGGAACTGCAGTTGAATTGCACAGGTAAGAAAACATAAGTGACATAAATTTATCACTTGCCAAGATTCTATTGCAGAAACAACAGTAAATGTTCAAATTTCAAAGCTTGTTAATTATCTTTTTCCAAAATATTCAACCTTATTAAAAACATTACATTTGAACATAATTGCTTTAAGCTTGGTGCCAAACATTTCCTCAAATAAAATTGATTTAAAATGAATGCAAAGGTATCATATGAGGTACATTATTTAACCATTAATGTATGCATTTCTAATCTCAACTTGCAACTTGATCATGTATGTTTTAGTCTGGAGCTGACCATTGTTATTTAATGATTGGCATTAACCTGTTTACATTTCCACTGAAGTCAAAAATGATGCCTTCCAAAAAAAATGCAAAGTACCGTTAATTAGATTTACACTTAAACATGAGTCTCTTTGAATTTTTCATAATTGGATACTCATGGTGTCACTGGAAGGATTGTACACATAAGCAGAATGGAGTGCTGATATTTTTCTAAAGTTATGTTTAGGATGTTAGTACTTAATGTTTGAGGTTGTAGTGTTCTGAAAGTGTTATCATTGTTTTGCATATGGCTTTTGTTTATTTCTGCCTAAATTTCATTTGCTAAATTGAAAGGTATTCATGAATTTTTAAAGAAACATTTAGAAAAAAAAGGAACAAAAATAGGCCATTCAGCCCTTCAGAGCTACTATGCCATTGGTTGTGATCATTGCTGATCATCCAACTCAATTGCCTGTTCCTGCTTCCCCACCCCCCCCCCCCCCAACATTGTTTAACTCTTTGACCCCAAGTGCTATATCAAACTCCATCTTGAAATCATACAATGTTTGGTATCAACTGTGTTCTCTGGTAGTGAATCCCAATAGTCTTCCATAAGCATTGATTTTACATGCTAATCTCTTATATGGAACTTTGTCAAAAGCTGTCTAAAAGTGAAAATAAAGCAAATCCACTGGCAGCTCCATTCACATCAACTCTACTAGTTATACCCTTAAAGAATTTCAGATTTATCAAGAATGATTTCCTTTCCTTAAATTCATGCTGATTCTTTCTGATCCAGCCAATAATTTTCAAATGTTCAGCTATTAAATCTTTTATAATGGGCTCTAGCATTTTCCCACCCAACTATTGTCAGCTAAGGGTCTATAATTCCCTTGATTTCTCAGTCTATCACTTATTCCCCATTCTGTCTTTTGCTTTTGTCCCAGATTTCCCTTCCTCTAATTCCTTGCATAAGTTCCCATGCTCTTGCAATTTTAGTTTAAAACAGATTAAAGGTTTCCCAACCCTTCAAACAATTATCCCCCCACCAGGCAATCAGTCCTTTTCCTGTCCTGATGTACCCAGTCCAGTTTACAGTAGTCCCACCTCCCCCAAAATCGATTCCAATGCTACGGGAATTGGAAACTTCCGCCTCACACCATCCCTTCAGCCACATATCCATCTGATTATATCCTACTCTTTATACTGTACTAGTATGTGTTACTGGCCATCATCCTGAGGTCACTACCTTTTGAGGTCCTATGGCCTTTAGGGCCCTCCAATGATATTGAGTTCTCTTGCCATGACTTACCCCTTTAAACTTTTTTGAAGATGCTTAATATCAAACAATATCATTTCTTCCAAGCCTTTCATTCCCTGATCTTCATTACTAAAGAATATAGTCCTTACAAATCATAAACCAAAAAAAATGCAGAAAGCAAATAGCACAACTTCCCCTCTGCACCGAATTCCCAAAGTGCTCCAAATTCTCAGATATATGCTTACTCACTCTGACTGTCTCTAATGAATAATGTGCTGTCTCCTATCTGCTTGTGCACAAAGCTCACTGATCATGTACTTCCAACAGTCCGTTTCTTAAATAGATCTGAGATGACTTGCACCGGTTAGCTTCAATAGTAATCAGCACCTATTGAGCCTTATTCAGGTTTTAAGTGACTGACAGTTAACTGTCAAATATGTAATGGTTCGCTGAAGTGCATTTTATTTAGACCTGAAATATAGCTCATAAGCTTGTGAAAAGATTAATTTGGAGAGAAGTTGTGAAAACATTAAATCTCTTTGGGATGCACTTAATCATTTTGGAGACTATCTTCTGTTACATAATCAATAATTTCATTGCTTTTCTAAATTTAACAAAAGCAAATTCTGCAAGTGCTGGAGATCTGGAATAAAAACAGAAAGTGATGAGAAACTCAAATTGTGTGGCAGTATCAGTGGAAAAAGGAAAAAAAAATCATGTTTCAAGTTCAATTAGACTCTCCTTCAGAACCCTCCTAAGTTCAAGTCAACAGCTCTGTTTTGTTGTTTTATTATAGGTCTGAAAATTTCTTCAGGCAAATGTCAGACGTTTGATGCTGCCTCTGGATTTAAAAGCCAATTTGGTTGTGAGAATCTACTGCCCTTCCTCTGTCAGTTGACAAAAGGTTGGTTATTGGTACAGACTTGAAAATCTTGAACATAAACATTTCTTCAAATACTTTAGTACACCAAGCAATAAAATTGAGTGCATTGTTGAATTGCATATTAATAGTAAATCACAAATATTTTGTTATTCTGATGTTTCTGATTCACTAGAACCTGTTGTCAGTGTGATTTTGAATCAGTTTAGAATTCTGCTCAGTTTATGGCTCATCAAAGAGTGTTGTAATTTCCATTTAAAAAAAAAATGTGACAATACTCAATGAATGGGATTAGAGGTCAGTAAAGACATTTGGTAAAATTGTTGACATTGTTCCTCCAATACTTCTGATCTGACCAATCCGCGTGCATTGCACAGCACTAACACTACCCTCTGCATCCTGAGATTACCAACCCCAACCCTCAATCAGTTGATCACATCTGCCTTCAAATCCCATAGCCATATCCCGATCCTCCAAATCCACCAAGAGGAACAGAGCTTCTGAGCTCTGCTACATCCATTCAGACATGTGGACAGTATTCTATCACACTCCAGAATTGAGTCTTATAGATGATAGACAAGAATTTGTGGAAACATTTGTGCTACATGAATGCCAGGCAATGTTCATGACCACCAAGGGAGAATCTAACCATCACCTCCTGACATTCAATGGTATCAACATCACTGAATCCCACATAGTCAACATGCTGCAGGTTACCATTGGGCTGATAACTGGAAACTAATGCTCATGCCACATAAATTTCAGACAGTAACCGTCTCTAACAAAGAAACACCAAGCATCATTCCTCACTTTTCGATAGTGTTACCAAAACTGAAACCCAACTATCAACATCTTATTATTGACCAGAAACTGATCTGAACGAACCATTTAAGTACAGTGGCTACAAGAGCCAGTCAGAGCCTAGGGATTCTGCAGCAAGTAACTGACCTCCTGACTCCCAAAGCCTGTCCATCATCTACAAGGCACAATTCAGGTGTGTGGTAAAATATATGTGCAATAACAGCTGGCCCAGCCAGTGAAGCCCACGTACTGTGAGTTTACAAAGAAACCTGCAATGATGTTTGTCTCCAACAACCACAGCCACTTTCCATCATGCTATGTATGACTTCAACCAGTGGAGTGTTTTTCCCATAGATTCCTGTTTTATTAGGACTCCTTAATGTTGTATTCATTTAGGAGCTGCTCTGATGGCAAGGGCAATCACTTTCTCCTTGCATCTGGACTTCAGCCATTTCACCCATTTTCCAGCCAAAGTTGTAATGTGCTAAGAGGCTGAGCAGCAGTACACAAACGGCGCATCTATGAGCAGATTATTCCTTTATTTGGACTGACAGTAACGCAATCCTTCCAACATTTTGCTGATCATTGAGTGTAGATTGATGGGGCGGTAGTTGAGCAGGTTGAATTCATCCTGCCTTTTATGAACAGGACATACCTGGGCAGTTTCCCCTTTTTATTCAGTTTGTGGGATGTGGGCAACTCTGGCTGAGCCAGCATTTATTGCCTGTCCCTATTTGCCCTTAAGAAGTTGGTGGTGAGCTGCTGTCTTCTTGGACTGCTGCAGTCCATGTATATCGGTAAACCCATAATTTAGTTAGAGAGGGAATTCCAGGATTGTTACCCTGTTACAGTAAAGGAACTGTAATACATTTCCAAGCCTAGATGGTGACTGCTTTGGAGGGGTACCTGCTGCCCTTGTCCTTCTAGATGGCAATGGTCATTGGTTTGGAATGTGCTGCCTAAGGATCTTGAGTAAATATCTGCAGAGCATCATGTAGATAGTACACACTGCTGCTACTAAGCACCAGAGGTGGAGGGAGTGGATGTTTGTGGTTGTGTGCCAATCAAGCAGGCTGCTTTGTCCTGGATGATGTCAAACTTCTTGAATGCATTGGATCCAGGCAAGTGGGGAGAATTCCTTCACATTTCTGATTCGTGCCTTGTAGATGGCAGACATGTTTTGGGAAGTCAGAATTTGTGTGTTACATGCTGCAGTATTCCGAGCCTCTGAGCTACGCTTGAAGCCACTGTATTTATTTGGCCAGTTCAGTTCAGTTCTGGTTAATGGTAACCCCCAGGATGTTGTTAGTGGCATTCAACAATGTTAATTGTATTGAATGTCAAGGGGCAATGTTAAATTTTCTCTTATAGGTGATGGTCATTGCCTGGCATTTTCAGCTTAAGCTTGGATATTGTCAAGGCCTTGCTGCATTTGGATATGGCATGCCTCAAAATCTGAAGGGTCAGAGACAGGGGTGTGGCTAGCTCTGGAGCACAAATCCTCAGTACTGTTACTAGAATGTTGTCATGGCCCACAGCCATTGCTGCATCCAATGGCTTCACCTGTTTGTTGATATCACATGCAGTGAATCAAATGTCTGGCAACTATGGTGGTGGGGACCACAGGAAGAAACTGAGATGGATCATCTACCTGGCACATATAGCAAAATGTATTTGCAAATGCTTCAGTCTTATTTTGTGCATTGATGTGCTGGGTTCCCCCATCATTAAGGATGTGTATACTTGTGGATCCTCCATCTTCTATTAGTGTTTGATGTTCAGCACCAGCAAAATTGCATGTGGCAGAACTGCAGAACTTAGGTCTGATCCCTTGATTGTGGGATCACCTATCTCTACATATTGCAAACCACAGTTTTGTATGTGAGTAAGCTTCACCAGGTTGACACCTCATTTTTAGGATTGCCTGCCACTGTTCCTGACCTGGGTTGCTGCACTTTTCATTGAACATTTGAAATTTTATGGTGAGGCTTAGCAACCCTCACCTAATTGCAGTGCTATTGCCATCTAAAGCGTCATTTTCCACCTGTCCTCAATTTTAAGAGAGTTTAGTAATGTTGAGAATTGTGAAGGAAAGCCTGGCACGTTATCCTGCATGAACTTGGGCAGGAGAAGTTGTAGGGGAAGGCTTGCGTCTGTCACTGGGCCCTTTTCCAAGTTGGGTAGCTAATCAGCCTCTAGTCTGCTTCCCTGCAGCCCCCCTTCCAACCCCAACCCTATCAGTGCACTATCCACATGTGGTCTGACATCCACACTTTCTTGGCCAACTCCTCTGCGGTGCTCCCCTTTCATCCTCATAACACTGGTGATCCTGTGGGCTCCAGCACTGGGGCAGCAGGATTGCTTGCAATCCCAACAGTAGCCACCATGCCTCCCAATAGCGCTGCTGGTCCTATAAGTGGCCGGTAGGTCTTTGAGGTAGGACTTTCATCCAAGTTACTTTCTGCAGCAAATTATCACTGTATGGATCCTGCTATAGTTGCCGGTTTTTATTGGTGGAAGGGAGGGAAAATAATGCCCATGGAGATTTATTTTAGGAAGGGAATATGACTTCCATTATTGGTAAAGTTCTATTGTGGGTTCTTAACCTGTGAAAATTTTAAACAAGGTGATGCATTTTCAGAATATAAATGCACCACTGACCCAAATTATTACTCAGTGCATCCTGTCTAAAATTGACAAAAGCTTTAATAATTCATAAAATTAAAATAATTTGTACTTCTACTGAGAAAAACCATAAGTCATGTCAATCTGGTGTTAGCATATGTTTATTACTTTAAAAACTGTCATTAAATGAAATCTTAATCTCTAAATTGAAAAAATTAGTGCATTATTCAGTCAAATTGCTCTATTGCACCATTGTGAAATTTAACATTATTTTCAACAGATCTGTACAAATAAGATTACATAAACAAACTTGAGTACATTATAAACTTATTTATTTCTGAGCTTTGAATAGGAGGATGTTACATCTTGTGTTATTTAAAGATTATATTTAATTTGGGGCATTGGAAAAAATTATTCTTCTGATTTAAATGATTAATATTGGAATAATGTGTCTTTGTATTGTAGATACATATTTGAAGTTAAACGAATTTCAGTCAGATTCAAGGAGCTTATTCAAGACTAAATCGGAAGCATTTTCTCACGATACAATGGTAATTTTTAAAATATTGATTGCAAGGACAGTCTGATATAAGATCCTTGTCATCTCTGGATAATTGCTTCACCAAATTGCAAAACGAGTATGTCTTTATTCAGCGTAAAATGTGGTATCATTATATAATATATTTCAAACACATATAATATATTTCAAACACAGTTCGTGACTGTGTTCCAACACTACTTACAGCTCCACATACAAAGCTGATGGTGGAGTAAAGGACACTAGAATGCAACAGAGTTGTATTCTAACATCAGATTTTCTTGTGTGTGCATGTGAACTCATGTTATTCTGGTCATTTTGTTTGTCTCTAGCACCATCTTATTTTTGATTATATGTAATTATCTCTCTGCCTTAATTAATCAGTTCGTAAGACATCCCTTCAGTTTTTTTCAGCTGTTGACCCTTAACTCACATCTTTTGACACTTTTGATCACTTACAAAGACTTGTTATTCAGCCAATTGACACTCCACTCACACTATTTGTAGTTATCTGTTGGCACTCCTAATGACCTGGAATCATCTTGGCATTATCTCTCCACCTACATACAGAGGAAACTCAATTATCCGAACAACACGGGCGGGGAGTATTTTGTTCAGATAATCGAATGCCAGATAACACAGTTTAGCCAAGCATTGGGACCTTGTGATCTTGTCCGGATAATCTGAAATTCAGATAATAGGATGCTGAATAATCAAGGTTCCTCTGTGTTCTGGTTCTGTGTGCTTCCCCAACTTCACCTGACGTAGGAGCAGCGCTCCGAAAGCTTGTGGTTTCAAGTAAACCTGTTGGACTATAATCTTCTGACATTGTTTATGTGTAAAGCAAAGAACACAGCTTTTAAATTATATTTTTTCACCTAAAGTCATGAGGTAATGAAAATAGCACACTCCATGCACAGCAGAACATACAGTTTGAGAGAAGGGATGAGCTGTGTTTGCATTGCTTTTCAATATTCAAATCATTCCTTCTGGTTCTCTTGGATAACCTTCTGGTATGCTTCAGCCTTGTTAAAATCTGTAACCAAGGGGATCATTTTTAACATCAACTTTACAGAAACTGATGGATGAGATTTTAAGACGAGATGATAAATTTCAGGCAAGCGAACACTTGTCACTGTATTAAGATAATTTATTAAGCAACAGTTCTGGTCGCCACGCTACCAGAAGGATGTGGAGGCTTTGGAGAGGGTGGCGAAAAGGTTTCCCAGGATGCTGCCTGGTTTGGAGGGTATTAGCTATGAGGAGAGATTGGACAAATTTGGTTTGTTTTCACTTGAATGTTGGAGGCTGAGGGGTAACCTGACAGAAGCTGACAAAATGATCAGAAGTGTGGAAAGAATGAACAGTGGAATCTTTTTTCCAGGGTAGAAATTTGAATTTCTAGGGGAGATAGTCTTGAGGTAAAAGGGGAAAATTGAAAGGAGATGTGAGAAAGCAGGCTTTTTTACTCCGAGGATGGTAAGTGCCTGGAATGTGTTGCCAGAGGAGGTAAAAGCAGATATGATATCATCATTAAGAGGCATCTTGATGGATACGTGAATAAACAGGAAGTAGAGGGATGTGGGCTGCACAGAGGCAGAAGAGCTTTAGTTTAAAAAGGTGCCATTTGTTGGCACAGTCTTGGTGGGCTGAAGGGCCTAATCCTATGATATACTGTTCTTTGGCAGTCATATCGCAGTTTAGATGTCTTTTGTTTCCAATTGACTCCCTTCCATCTTTTCTCTCCCCATATCTTCTTGAAATTAATGCTTCTTGAAATCTGTCTCTTCAACTGAGTTCTTTAATCCTCTGTGGCCAGGGTGTTGCTGTGTTGTGACATTGCCATTATGCTTTGATTTCATCACTTCATTTTAGTGATCGAACATTCATCATCACAACCTGAACAGGCAATCCTCACCCACTAAAGAGCCTGTCTTTAATTGTTCATGGTTTCTATTAGTTGTTAAATGTAATAATCAACATCCTCATTTAGTTTTGTTCCAATGTCAATTTATTTATACATTTCAAAGCATACCCTATGATCATAATTGATAAAATAGTTCGAACTTCCATCCCTATTCACGCTATCAGTTCATGGTGTCAATCCCTGTTACAGTGTGATCTTGATTTAATGCAAGCCTCCGGCAATAGAGTCATAGAGATGTACAGCATGGAAACAGACCCTTCGGTCCAACCTGTCCATGCCGACCAGATATCCCAACCCAATCTAGTCCCACCTGCCAGTACCTGGCCCATATCAGTATAAACCCTTCCTATTCATATACCCATCCAAATGCCTCTTAAATGTTGCAATTGTACCAGTCTCCACCACTTCTTCTGGCAGCTCATTCCATATATGTACCACCCTCTGTGTGAAAACATTGCCCTGAGGTCACTTTTATATCTTTTATATCTCTCACCCTAAACCTATGCCCTTTAGTTCTGAATTCCTCCACCCCAGGAAAGAGACTTTGCCTATTTATCCATCTATGCCCCTCATGATTTTGTAAACCTCTATAAGGTCACCCCTCAAGGATGCTCCAGGGAAAACAGCCCCAGCCTATTCAACCTCTCCCTATAGCTCAAATCCTCCAACCCTGGCAACATCCTTGTAAATAATTTCTGAACCCTTTCAAGTTTCACAACATCTTTCCGATAGGAAGGAGACCAGAAATGCATGCAATATTCCAACAGTGGCCTAACCAATGTCCTGTACAGCCGCAACATGACCTCCCAACTCCTGTACTCAATACTCTGACCAATAAAGGAAAGCATACCAAACACCTTCTTCACTATCCTATCTTTCTGCGACTCCACTTTCAAGGAGCTATGAACCTACACTCCAAGGTCTCTTTGTTCAGCATCACTCCCGAGGACCTGACCATTATGTGTATAAGTCCTGCTAAGATTTGCTTTCCCAAAATGCAGCAACTCGCATTTAGAATTGAACTCCATCTGCCACTTCTCAGTCCATTGGCCCATCTGATCAAGATCCTGTTGTAATCTGAGGTAACCTTCTTCGCTGTCCACTACACCTCCAATTTTGGTGGCACCAGCAAACTTACTAACTATACCACTTAAACTCAAATCCAAATCATTTATATAAATGAAGAAAAGTAGCGGACCCAGTACCGATCCGTGTGGCACTCCACTGATCACAGGCCTCCAGTTTGAAAAACAATCCTCCACCACCATGCTCTGTCTTCTACCCTTGAGCCAGTTCTATATCCAAATGGCTAGTTCTCCCTGTACTCCATGAGATCTAACCTTGCTAACCAGTCTCCCAATGGGAACCTTGTCGAACGACTTACTCAAGTTCATACAGGAAGCTATTCCAGAATCTGGTTTCCAGCATCTGCAGTCATTGTTTTTACCTCAAGTTCATACAGATCACATTTACCACTCTGCTGTCATCAATCCTCTTTGTTACTTCTTCAAAAAACTCAATCCCACGCACAAAACGATGCTGACTATCCCTAATCAGTCCTTGCCTTTCCAAGTACGTGTGAATCTTGTCCCTCAGGATTCCCTCCAATAATTTGCCCACCACTGAAGTCTATAGTTCCTTGGTTTGTTCTTACCACCTTTCTTAAACAGTGGCACCACGTTATTCTGGACTCGTGGTGCTGGAAGAGCACAGCAGTTCAGGCAGCATCCAAGGAGCAGCGAAATCCTGAACTGCTTTGCTCTTCCAGCACCACTAATCCAGAATCTGGTTTCCAGCATCTGCAGTCATTGTTTTTACCTTGTGGCACCACGTTAGCCAACCTCCAGTCTTCCAGCACCTCACCTGTGACTATTGATGATACAATATCTCAGCAAGGGGCCCAACAATCACTTCCCTAACTTCCTACAGAGTTCGAGGGTACACCTGCTCAGGTCCTGGGGATTTATCCACTTTTATGCATTTCAAGACATCCAGCACTTGCTCCTTTGTAATATGGACATTTCTCAAGATGTCACCATCTATTTCCCTATATTCTATGTCTTCCATGTCCTTTTTCATAGTAAATACTGATGGAAAATACTCGTTTAGTATCTGCTCCATCTCCTGCGGCTTCACACAAAGGCTGCCTTGCTGATCTTTGAGGTGCTCTATTCTCTCCCTAGTTACCCTTTTGTCCTTAATGTATTTGTAAAAACCTTTTGGATTCTCCTTAACTCTACTTGCCAAAGCTATCTTATGTCCCCTTTTTGCCCTCCTGGTTTCCCTCTTAAGTATACTCCTGCTGCCTTTATACCTTTCTCAGGATTCACTCGATCTATCTGTCTGTACTTGACATACGATTCCTTCTTTTTCTTAACCAAACCCTCAATTTCTCTAGTCATCCAGCATTCCCTATACCTACCAGCCTTTCCTGTCACCCTAACAGGAATATACTTTCTCTGGACTCTCGTTATCTCATTTCTGAAGGCTTCCCCTTTTCCAGCCATCCCTTTACCTGTGAACATCTGCCCCCAGTCAACTTTTGAAAGTTCTTGCTTAATACCGTCAAAATTGGCCTTTCTCCAATTTAGAACTTCAACTTTTAGATCTGGTCTATCCTTTTCCATCATTATTTTAAAACTAATAGAATTATGGTCGCTGGCCCCAAAATGGTTCCTCCACTGACACCTCAGTCATCTGCTCTGCCTTATTTCCCAGGAGTAGGTCAAGCTTTTTTTGTTGATTAGATTCCCTAGTACGTGGAAACAGCCCCTTCGGCCCAACAAGTCCACACCGACCCTCTGAAGAGTAACCCACCCAGACCCATTTCCCTCTGACGAATGCACCTAACACTATGGGCAATTTAGCATGGGAGGAAACTGGAGCACACGGAGGAAACCCACGCAGACACGGGGAGAATGTGCAAACTCCACACAGACAATCGTCCGAGGCTGGAATTGAAGCTGGGACTGTGAGGCAGCAGTGCTAACTACTGAGCCACCATGCTGCCTTTTTCTAGTAGGTACATCCACATACTGAATCAGAAAATTTACTTATACAACTAAAATTAATCCTTCAATTAAAAGAAGCCTCATATGAATGAAAAACCTAGAAATAAACATCCTACGACAAAAGATGTGAAAATTTCAAAATGGAGACAACTCTTATATTGATGGGATCATTTCAGCAACTCGTTTAACATCTCAGTGGGTTATAATCCAGAAACCTGGGTTTGTGTTCTGGGGACACGGGTTCAAATCCCAACATGGTAGATGGTGAAAGTGGAATTCAAGAAAAATCTTGATTAAAAAGCAACAACTAGATAAACACTGTTGATTGTTGAAAAGCCCATCTGATTCACTACTGTCCTTAAGGGAAGGAAATCTGCCATCCTTACCTGGGCTGACCTACATGTGACTCCAGACCCAGAGCAATATGGATGATTATAAACAGCCCTCTGGGCAATTAGAGATGGGCAGGGTAAATGCTGGCCTCACCAGTGATACTCACATCTCATCAACAAATAAAAAAGACAAAAACAGAAATTGCTGGAAAAGCTCTGCAGGTCTGGCAATATCTGTGGAGAGAAAATCAGAGTTTGGACCCAGAACGTTAACTCTAATTTTCTCTCCACAAATGCTACCAGACCGGCTGAGCTTTTCCAGCAATTTCTGATTTTGTTTCTGATTTCCAGCATCCGCAGATCTTTCTGTTTTTATTGAGTAAATTAGAAAAAAAAACTGTCTGACAGTAGAGGTGTGTTTCAATTATTAATTACTGGACTTGTCATTTTGTCGGAAAGGATTTCCACATAATGTTCAGTTCCTTTAGTTGCATTAATAAACTACCACAATTTGCCATCTGCTACTAGACCCTGTCATAAATCTAATGTATTTGCATATAATGTTGTACATGATGATCTTGTAATACAGTGGTAATGTTCTTATCTCTGAGCCAGGAAGCCTGGTTAAAATTCCACCTGCTTCAAATGTGTAGTAGCATCTCTGATCAGGTTGATTAGATAATATCTATAATGTTCATAGTAATAAAGACTAAATTAACCTAATGTTATACACAAAGATATTAGCTTGTGACTTCTTATTAATTGCCCAAGTAATGGGGAAATGAATACAATGAGGTGCTCACATGAATTCAATTAATGTAAACTCTCTTTGCGCAGGTTATTGAGTACATGTCATTGAGTAATGCAAAACTTGTACCTAATATCTCTGAAGCTGAAACTATACTGAAGACAGTACAACAGGTTCTGAGCATAGAAAATGTCACTTTGCAACCCGCTGACATGCTACGTGTCATACGCTTGCTACAAAACATAGCCAACGTGGAGCCACATATAAATGACACACAGGAGGCTTTGGAGAATGTAAGCCGAAGCTTCATCCACATAGCCGGTGAGGTTCTTGATCAGCACAATGCAGAGAGGTGGACTGAAATTAATGAGGTAATCAGTCATATTTCTTATTGAACCATTTGAATTAGGGAATGGAAAATATTTCAAAGAGTAACCTGGTTTTCACACAAGGACAGGTCAGTGTTCAAACCACAACAAAATGATCATTTGCTTTGGAAGTGTTCATTTTAGATAATGTAAAGTTTGGCAGAATCAGTATTGGTAACATTTCAATGTGTCAGTAGGAAACAATTCTGAAAAAAAGTTTAGATCTGAATAAAGGGAGTGATTTAACGTTATTCACAGTAAGAAACAGCAGCTAGTTTCTCATTAGGCTGTCCCTGCATTAATCTCGTTGGGGGCCAGAAGTTAAGTTTAATTTTTATAAAAATCAATAATCAGCAATTAAAAATACTGCCTATTGACGTGTCATTTCAGTTTATCTATGTATTGACCTGCAAATCAATTGAATTGTCACTGATGGTTCAGTCTGTTGTGACAAAAGTGGATAGCTCGAAGCTGTTAACGAGGAGGCAGGTTGGAAATTGAGCTGCTGTGAACCACTCATTCACAACTCTCACATATTTAGAGAAGTCCATTATCAAGGTTTGAAAAAGGAGTTTAACAGTTTACATGCTTACCTAAGAATTTTAGCTAGTCTAATAGTGGTGGAAAAATAATTATTAAAGCAGGGAAGTGTGTTTTTAAGATACTTGAATATTACATTGTTTTATAAACAAAACCTTACACTTTATTGATTTTTAATGATCTTTGATCTTAGATTGTTCAGAGTCCAATGGCTGTAGTCTATGGTGTGGACAGATTGATGCAAAATCTGAACAAACTGCTCTCAACTGACCAAGAAAATATAATCATTAGAAGCAAAAACATCAGTAAGTAGAACTATCAAGAATCACCTGGACCAAATTCTTTTCAGCTATTAGATGAAAAAATATATATAACACACAAAATAAAATTCTACCAGCAACATTGAAGGATGCTCCTGTTACTTTACAAATTCATTGGTTAGCCTTTTGAAGTTATTTGTGCTTGACATTTTTAAAATAGCCGAGAGGTTATAAACTTACAAAAATAAACATGGCATTCCAGGTTTTAGGGCCGTCATGTACAAAAACAAGAATGTTATTAGATATCCGTAGAAGTCATTATTTAGGCTACAGTTTTGAGCATCTACTTTCAGAATGTTGTCAAGACCATGAAGAAGATACAGAGTAAATTTATTGGCATTATTTAGAGAAATGCGTGGTGCTGCATTTTGGAAAAGCAAATCAGAGCAGGACTTACACACTTAATGGTAAAGTCCTGGGAAGTGTTGCTGAACAAAGAGACCTTGGAGTGCAGGTTCATAGCTCCCTGAAAGTGGAGTCACAGGTGGATAGAATAGTGAAGGTGGTTTTTCTTCACTCATCAGAGCATTAAGGAGAGGATGAATAGGCGGGGTTGTTTTCCCTGGAGTGTCAGAAACTGAGGGGTGACTTTGTAGAGGTTTACAAAATCATGAGTGGCATGGATAGGATAAATAGAGAAAGTCTTTTCCCTGGGGTGGGAGAGTCCAGAACTAGAGGGCATAGGTTTAGGGTGAAAGGGGAAAGATATAAAAGAGACATAAGGGACAACATTTTCCTACAGAGGGTGGTGGGTGTATGGAATGAGCTGCCACAGAATTTAAAAGGAATCTGAATAGGTCTATGAATGGGCCGGGTGCTGGCAAATGGGACTAGATTAGATTAGGGAAACTGGTCAGCATGGACGAGTTGGATTGATGGGGCTGTTTCTGTGCTGTATATTTCTATGACTGTAAATATACGAGATATAATCTTTTCAACTTAGTTCCTGTCAGAACAATGGGGAACCCTTGTTAGTTGGGAACCTGACTCAGTGATTTTTCTTCCAGTCACAAGTTGGCCATTGCCATTATGTGCCTAGTGCTCACTTACTCCTCTGAGAAAGAGTTATTTCTCCAGGAAGGTGCAGTGACCTGATGTGAGAGCTGGACCAGAGAGCTGGAGCGTCCTGTCAGATTGGAGCTCTAATATGTCAATCGAAGAGACTCACTCCCTTGTAGCAGGAATTCTTTGCTTATAAGACTTGCTTCTTGACCTTTTGCTCAGGAGAATCATTGAGTTTAAAATCACACAACACCAGCTTATAGTCCAACAGATTTATTTGGATGCACTAGCTTTCGGAGTGCTGCTCCTTCGTCAGTTCCCTGCTGTAAAACTAATACTTCCAAATAAACCTGTTGGATGATAACCTGGTGTTGTCTGAGTTTTAATTTTGTCCACAGTCCAAAACCGGCACCTCCACATCATCGAGTCATAAAGATGTACAGCACGGAAACAGACCCTTCAGTTCAACTCGTCCATGCCAACCAGATATCCTAAACTAATCTATTCCCATTTTCCAGCACTGATATGTGAATGGTGGGGTATTTAGTAGCCTGAAGTTGAGGAGAAGGAAGTTGGTGCTGTAATTCCTCATCTCTCAGAAATTTATTTGAAATGAGAGAGAATTGCATAGGTTCACTGTGGACAGGTTTGTTTAGTACTTGTTTAGTACCTCTGCCTCTTTCCTGATGAAGGACTTTTGCCCGAAACGTTGATTTTCCTGCTCCTCAGATGCTGCCTGATCTCCTGTGCTTTTCCAGCACCACTCTGATCCAGAATCTGATTTCCAGCATCTGCAGTCATTGTTTTTAACCTTGTTTAGTACTTGGTAGTGCTCGAGTCTGAACTAGACTGACTGAAATAAAATGTTCCCAACCATTAATATAACTCACCTTGATATACGTGAACAGTTAACTAAAGGAAAAATACATTAAAAGGAAGGCAATTAAAGGTTAAATAAAAATGAGCAATAATAAGGCTGAATTTCTACCTTTGTTCTGATTCTGCTGAGTATACAGAGCAAGCCAAGTATTTGTTAAGATCTAGCTTGATAGACCATCATCTTTAAGAGAGTATAAAGCACGGAAAAGACAATAGTAAGGAAATAAGTTGTAACGCTCTTGAATTAAATTGAAACCCCAAAATATCCTTTACTATAAAAACTTGAATAAAACTGACACCAATAATCATGATCAGTTCTGGGATTTACATATCAAAGAACAGAAACCATCAAATCCCATTCTAAAAGATGAAAGTTTTAATCTAAGATTGTTTACTGTATCACATCTCCATGACACTGGACTCCTTTGGCTATAAGTTTGTGAGCGTGATCTTAATCTCCACAACCACCTGATGAAGGAGCAGCACTCCGAAAGCAAGTGCCTCCAAATAAACCTGTTGAATTATAACCTGGTGTTGTCTGACCCATGACAAAATTGGTACACTGAAGAAGTAATATCAGTCCAGATATTCCAATCAGTTTTGGAAGCCCTGGACCGAATCTTAATTTTTTTATTTGGCCAAATACAAATTGTCTTGAGTTTTTGGGAAGGTTTATTACCACAATGTCTAATGGGTTCACTTGCTTTATCTTACCAATATGCCTCATTAATTCCTGAAGACGGGCTTATGCCCGAAACATCGATTCTCCTGTTCCTTGGATGCTGCCTGACCTGCTGCGCTTTTCCAGCAACACATTTTCAGCTCTGATCTCCAGCATCTGCAGCCTTCACTTTCTCTCGCCTCATTAATTACCAACCATACCACTATAGTGTCTGAGGTTTCACTCCATCTTACCACAAAACCCTCCTGGAGCAACTTGCCACTCAGAGAATATCCCAGAATTGAAAGGGATCCCTTGTGCCTGCGTCACCTTTAAAAGCCTACTGTACACCCAGACGAACCCTGTCAGCATGACGTTGCCCTGCTCAATTGCAGACATTTACCCCAGCATGGCCGAAAGGGAAAGTCATTGCCCTGCATAATGGGCAAGATCCTGGAGTTGCTGCTGAATGGGATAGTGCTAGTGTGGGTCTTTCTTCTTGCCCACAACCAGCAGTGAAGGTCACGTCACCAGACCATGCCACCCTTGTTTGAGGTTCCTGAGTGGGTTGTAGCAGTTTCACCTGTCAGGAAGAATACCCAGTGCTGTAGGAAGAAGGTCAATGTCCTTCTCCCCTACAGTATAAGTGCTACCATCTTCTCTGTTATATTTCAAACTCAGTGTCTCTCTGCCACTGTGGACACCTCCCACCATGCTCTGTCACTTCCACTAATGCCTGCAACATCTTCCCTCAGTCACTGTGATTTATCCCAAGCCCTAACACCACTAACCTTGCCTACTACCCATTTACTCACACATCTCCCCAGTTGCTCCAACAGTATTGGTGTGTCATCAATTTCCATCTCCTGTAATACCTGCCTCTCTCTCCTTCCAGGAGGAAAGCAGCCCATGAAAGGTCAGAAAGAGTCAAGACAGATGATGGACTGCCTTTATGATGAGAGGATCCTGACTCTGTCTGTCCTGAATGTGGCCTGGACTGGTATCAAAGGCAACCTTTGACTTACTGTACTGGGACTTCCTAAGTGAAAGCTATCCCTCTTGAATGAACAGAGGCATGATGACAATTTTAACATGCTTCATGGTTTTGTGTCTGCACTAAACGGTATGGTAGGAACAAGAGGAATATGAGCATGGTAAATTTGTTTGATAGGACAAAATTCAAGAAGGCAAAGCAAGACAGGGATGCTGTTAGCATTTGTGTAATCTCCGAATGACAACTTTTTTTTATTTCAAAAATATACTTTATTCATAAAATAATTTGATGGTCTGTACAGTTGGTCATGCCATACATATGTAAACATGTACATACAGAGATCAAAACTTATCATTTTTATACAGGTCTGTACATTTTTTGATCATATGCCCATATAATTAGCTGAGGCGTCAGCAGAGCCCAAATGACTGCATGGGCCCCCTGTTCTTCGTTAGGCAGGCAGACTTTACACAGTGGTCTTTCCCCACCGTGCCTTGGCGGAAACTGCCCCAAGCTTCAGCGCATCCCTCAACACATAGTCCTGGACCTTGGAATGTGCCAGTCTGCAGCACTCAGTCGGGGTCAACTCCTTCAGCTGGAAGATCAGCAGGTTTCGGACCACCCAGAGAGCGTCCTTCACCGAGTTGATGATCCTCCAGGCACAGTTGATGTTCGTCTCGGTGTGCATCCCGGGGAACAGACCGTAGAGCCCGGAGTCCCGCGTCACGGCGCTGCTCGGGACGAACCTCGACAAACACCACTGCATTTCTCTCCAGACTTCCTCTGCATAGGCACGTTCCAGAAGGAGGTGTGTGACAGTCTTGTCCCCCTTGCAGCCGCTTCGAGGGCAGCGTGCGGTGCGGCTGAGAGTCCGGGCGTGCATAAAGGATCTCACAGGCAGAGCCCTTCTCACCACCAGCCAAGCCATGTCTTGGTGCTTGTTGGAAAGTTCTGGCGATGAGGCATTCTGCCAAATGGCTTTGACAGTCTGCTCAGGGAACCGCTCGATAGGATCCGCCCTCTCCTTTTCCCGAAGGGTCTCAAGGACACTACGTGCTGACCACTTCCTGATGGACTTGTGGTCAAAGGTGTTTCTCTTCATAAATTTCTCCACGAAGGACAGGTGATACGGAACGGTCCAACTACTCGGAGGCCAGGCCCATCCTTCGCAACACCGGGGACAGGTAGAACCTCAGTACGTAGTGACACTTGGTGTTTGCGTACCGGGGATCCACGCACAGCTTGATGCAGCCACACACAAAGGTGGCCATCAGGGTGAGGGTGGCATTGGGTGTATTTTTTCCCCCGTTGCCCAGATCTTTGTACAGCGAGTCCCTTCGGACCCGGTCCATCTTTGAACTCCATATGAACTGGAAGATGGCCCGGGTGACTGCAGCGGCACAGGTTCTGGGAATAGGCCAGACCTGTGCCACGTATAATAGCAATGACAGTGCCTCACACCTGATGACCAGGTTTTTTCCCGCGATGGAGAGCGACCGTAGCTTCCATCTGCCCAGTTTCTGCCTCACTTTGCTGATACGCTCCTCCCAAGACTTGGCGCACGCCCCAGCCCCTCCGAACCAAATACCCAGCACCTTCAGGTGGTCGGTCCTGACGGTGAAGGGGATCGAGGATTGGTCGGCCCAGTTCCCGAAGAGCATGGCCTCGCTCTTGCCTCGGTTTACCTTGGCCCCCGAGGCCCGTTCGCACTGGTCACAAATGCACATGAGTCTGCGCACGGACAGCGGATCCGAGCAGAAAACGGCGACGTCATCCATGTACAGGGAGGCCTTAACCTGCAGGCCCCCGCTGCCAGGAATAGTCACCCCTCTCAGGCTCGCATTCTTCCTGATGGACTCGGCAAATGGCTCTATGCAGCACACAAACAAGGCAGGAGAGAGGGGGCAGCCCTGCCTGACTCCAGATCTGACTGGGAAGCTATCTGATTCCCACCCGTTGATTGAGACTGCACTGACAATGTTGGTGTAGAGCAGTCTGATCCAATTGCAGATTCCCTCCCCAAAGCCCATTTTGGAGAGAACATCTCTCATATATGTGTGTGATATCCTGTCAAAGGCTTTCTCCTGGTCCAGGCTGATCAGGCAGGTGTCCAACCCTCTGTCCTGCACGTAGGCGATTGTATCCCTGAGGAGTGCGAGACTCTCAGCGATCTTCCTGCCCGGCACAGCACAGGTTTGGTCAGGGTGAATCACCGACCCCAGAACAGACCTGACCTGGTTGGCGATTGCCTTTGACAGAATTTTGTAATCTGCATTCAACAGTGAAAGTGGTCTCCAATTTCTGAGTTCCTCCCTCTCCCCCTTCTGCTTGTAGACGAGGGTGATGATGCCTTTCCTCATGGATTCACTCATGGTACCTGCCCGAAGCATACTGACATACATCTCCAGCAGGTCCTGGCCAATCAAGTCCCACAGAGCGGAATAGAGCTCGACCGGTAAGCCGTTGCTTCCGGGAGTTTTATTCTTTTCGAAGGACTCGAGGGCCTTGGTCAGCTCGTCCAGAGATAGCGGCTGGTCCAGCCTCTCCCGTGTTCTGTCGTCTAAGACCTCCGTGATAGAGGACAGGAACGACTGGGAGGCCGCGCTGTCGGTCGGCTTCGCGTCATACAGACTGGCGTAGAAGGATTTACTGATCCTCATGACGTCAGCCTGAGATGACGTTAGCGAGCCATCTTCTTCCTTCAGGCTACTGAGCACAGAGCTCTCTTTGTGCACCTTCTGGAAGAAGGAACGTGAGCACGTCTCGTCCTGCTCCACCAAGCGGACCCTGGACCGGAAGATTATCTTGGAGGCCTCCGAAGCAAAGAGCGAGGCTTGCTGGCCCTTCACCTCCTTGAGATCCTCCGTGACATCCACCCCCATCGTCTGCAGCAGGAGCAGGTTCTGCATACTTTCCTGGAGCTGGGACAGTTTTCCCCGCTTCTCTCTAGCCTCCTGAACACCTTTGAGGATGAAGAACCTCTTGATGTTCCCTTTTACTGTTTCCCACCAGTCCGCTGGGGACTCAAAGAGGGGCTTCACGGTTCTCCAACCTGCGTAGTCCCTCTTGAGCTCCTCAATGTTTCCCAGGGTCAACAGCTTGGTGTTCAGCTTCCACGTTCCCTTACCAGCCCGCTGCTCGTCCTGTAGGTGACAGTCGGCCAGCAGGAGGCAGTGGTCGGAGAAGAACACCGGCTTGATGTCGGTGGAGCTTGGTTCGGCTGCTGCACGTCCCCGCTGTCTGCCGTCTGCTCCGCTACAGCCCGCCCTTCCTTCTGGTTGCCTCCAGACACCGTTCCCGTGCTGTTTTGTGGTACCTTGCTGGTCTTGGGTGGCCCACGGCTCGTGTTGCCACCTCCGGCCATCTGTGCGTAGGTGGCGGCCCCTCGTCTTGGGCAGGCCTTGTACATGTGGCCCGCCTCTCCGCACAGATTACAGTTCTTGGCCTCCTTACATTCCTTCATCGGGTGGCCTTTCTGCTTGCAGTTTCGGCAGACGGTCACCTTGCAATCCGCCGCCATGTGGCCTGACCTCCCGCAGGTTCGGCACACTTTTGGCTGCCCTGCGTATGTCAGGTAACCTCTGCTTCCTCCGATGGCAAAGCTGGAGGGTGGGTGGAGGATGTTCCCACTGGCATCGACCCTCAGGGTTACCCTGACCTGTCGTTTGCTGGTCCAGATCCCGAAAGGATCGACCACATCGGTACTCTCTCCCTCGACCTGGACATATCTCCTCAAGAAGGTCAGGACATCTGCTGCTGGGACGTGAGGGTTGTACATCTGGATTGTTACAACCCGACTCCTCTGCACAGGAAGCATACACAACGGGACCGCAGACAAGATGGAGAACAGAGGTTCCCCTTCCTTCTCCTTGAAGACCTTCAGGAGCTGCTCACAATTCTTCACACTCCTGAAGGTCACATCGAAATAGCCTGCCGCAGGGAAATCCTGCAGGCAGTACACATCCGCTGCTTCGAACCCACAGCACTCCAGCAAAATCTTCACAAACACTGTCCGATCGACCGGTGTGTGCTCCTCCACCTTCTTCACAGTCACCCTGACTGTGTTGCGAATGCCCTGGCCAGGGCTGCGAGCAGCTGCTGAGGCCATAGCTCAGAGGTTGGCTGGTACCTGAATTGGCATTAGGCCGAAGCCAGTATAAAAATCCACCAAGAGCAGGTCAGCACAACCAAACGATCCTCCAACGTCCAATCACAATCCAGCTATGTCTCCAGCAGCTCCGACGACTCGCAGCACGATCCCCACGGTTTCTCCCCTGCCAGCACACGTCCGCTACGTCGAACCAACAGCACTCGAGCAGAATCTCTTCCTCTGGTCCTCAGGAACTACACATATTCCGAGCCAAAAGTCAGTCTCCGAATGACTGAACACTGAGAACAAGCTCAGAAATGTAGCTTGGTCAAGTCCATGAGCTGACTGCATGTCCCTGAGCACTCAGTGTCCTTTCAGCAGCTTCACAGTGAGAGTTACTGGTGCAGCCTGAGCTGAAGCTTTCACGTGTAAAAATGTCATGTAAGTGAATTGGAAATGTGCTATAAGGGGTCCCCGTTGTCTGCAAAACATATACTCGTCTTACAACAGTCACTTTCTCAGCATGTTTGTAGTTAGTTGGGAAATGTTATGACAAAATTCAGTGTTTGGTTCAACACTTTCACAAAATGTTTTTAATTGAGCCAATTGGTTCTATTTATTGTTTCACTCTACTTTTCAGAACTTGAAATCAGGCAAAAGATACTCACCAATTTTACAAATGACATTGATGTCTATATGAGTGATATGAACAACAAGTCAACTGATCAAATAGGACTTCCTAAAGAAGCAATTGATCGACTCCAACAAAAAGGAAAGTATTGCTGATAGGTGTGCTGTCTTGTTTATATGTAAAAATGTGAATAAAATTTAATGCAAAAATGTACTGACATCAATTTTCTGACATTTTCATATGTCACTCGAGCCAGTTTGCCAGCTATCATGAAAACTTCAATACATAACGAAATCCAACAGAAAACAAATGTTTTAATGACTTTAGATTTGGAACAGAACAACTGTTTAGTTAGATGATTGTTGGATGATTAGTTTAAATTCTTGTTTGTTAAACATTTAGGCCAAATCTTGATATTGTCAGAAGTTTAAGTGAAACCCACCCAGACCCATTCCCCTACCCTATACTTACCTCTGACTGATGCGCCTAACACTATGGGCAATTTAGCATGACTAATTCACCTGAGCTGCACATCTTTGGATTGTGGGAGGAAACCCACACAGACACAGGGAGAATGTGCAAACTCCACACAGACAGTCACCCAAGGCTGAAATCGAACCCGGGTCCCTGGCGCAGTGAGCCACTGTGCTGCCCACTTGGTATTGAATTTATGGACCAGATTTTGTCATAGCGGCAAGTAATAAGACTAGGCCTTTATTTTGTAGTTGTACCTATATTTGGCCACAAAATTTCTGTGATTTTTCACTGATACTCTTCGTCCATTAAAGAAACAAAAACATGGCACTTTTGGCAGGGGCCATGGAACCTATGTAACAGGGTAATCACCAACGTGTCTCTTTATTCATCAGAGTGAAAAGTCATTTATGAATAACCGAGAATGTGAACCAGGAATTGTCCATTAGAATATTGAACACAATGTCAGGTCAAATACAGAAATGAAAAAGTAACGGATGTAATTATTAGATTAATAGAGAAAGAGAGATAAGAATCTAAAAGAAAGAAAAAAATTTTAAAAAATAAATGTAAGCTAATAAAATTAATCCTATCTGAAGGAATGGTGATCCATGTTTGTTGAAATTATTTTTTAGTGCTACAAAGGTCGGCTATATTTAAGTCTTGCCACCTAGTTAACATTTCACTTATGGTAGAATGAGCAGGCCCTAATATTTCTGGTAAGTTTTGTGACTGTGTCTGGCAGGTACAGCAACATTTCACTGCATCTTGTGTTGTAATGATGTGTCTCCCATTGTAATACCAGTGCCATACAGCCTTTGGAGACATGGAGCATCTTAAACTGAAACTTCTTGATTTCCATATTTAGCTATGCATGTGCAGACACTTGAAGTCGCCATATGATTTAAACTTTAATGAGAGTGGGCACTGTTGACTTCCTGTTGGTTGCTTGTTCTCTATGTCTCTGTTTATAAAGGGGCTATGGTAGTGTCCCTACCTCTGGATTAGGATGCCCAGATTCAAGTCTATCTGCTCCATAAATGTATCGAACATCTGTAAAAAATTGGTTAGAAAATATCTATAAAGCTCAAGGTCTTGATCATGTGGGTCTTCATTGGCTTTCTTGAGCTTCTGTGCTACCTCCAATGATTTGTGGATAATGTCTGGGAATCCTCATCTAACCATTATTACAAGTACACGAGGCTCATGACCAGCTTTGTGAAGGACAACAACCCCGCCCCGCCAGCTTTGCATCTAAATCCTTACGCGACAGATTGGATAAGTGGTTTACCATTTGTTTAAAATCCCCACAAAGGCGAACCGACCCATTGGGCTTCACAATCAGTACAACTGGTGCTGCCCATTCTGCAAACTGGACTGGTTTGATGATTCCTTCACTTCCTGATTTCTGCCTGTACTTTTGCTTGGGTGGGCATTGTAGTATTGGGCAATTGCTTCCTGGTCAACTTGGATCCTTTGATAGTCACCAGACTTTCCTGAAAAATCTCCAGGTCATTAATTAGGACTTCACTCAGGCCGCCATTTTTTAATCGAAAAATGTTGAGCCAACCTAGGTGAATTTTTCTCAACTAATTCCACCCCATCAAACTTGGGCCCGAGCCTTTTACTACAATCAGTGGGAACTGAGCCAGCTGCTTCTTGTATGATACCTGAATGGAAGTTGTACTCATAATCCGTAAAGGTTCCCTGGTATAGGTTCTCGGCCTTGCCAAGATCTTGCACAAAGGGTTGGAGTCCAGCGTGAATTTTGCGTGATCACTGAAACGACCGCACCTCTGTAAAATCCGGGTGACCATTTATCCAGACGTTTATTTTGGTTGATTCTAATTTGGATGTTGATAAGCAATTTAATTGTTTTAAACCAAATGTAGATGAACTTTCCAGGGTGTACACCATCCTGGGTACCGGCCTACGGGTTCTCTGACTCAATTTAGGTCAATTGGGATTCTTTTGCTGTCTTGAGTCCGTGTGCCAGCAACAACTACAAGTGCTTGCTGGCCCAGATCCTGAAGAAAGTTTTAACCATTTGGCTGAGGCATGGCTTTGTTTTGGGGTTTTACTGTGGGCTGACCTAGAGTCCCCTTGTTTAGGCTGTGTCCTGAGTGCGGCTATGCAATTGCCTTCACTTAAATGTTGTCCCCCAAGCTCAGTCAGACTGGCAAGACTGTCCACTTCCATCAGAATAGCCTACAACTCATACGCTCCACTTGCCACATTTTCCAATGACAAAGCCTGATTGAAGTCCAGCTGGGCTTCAGCTAGAAGGCGCTTTTGAATGGTTACATCATTAATCCCAATCGCGTCGCCACTGAAATAACTCCACAGAGGCTGTTATCCAGTCACCAAGTCCCCCTTTATTCACACATGGAGACTCCTTGATACTCATCCAACTCCCTCAGAGCGAGCTCTCAGAGTGAACAGATTGTCTGACACTCCTGTTCTGACCTGTCAGCCACGGCTCCCTGATTGGAGCTGTTAATCTGGTCCAATCAGGAAACTCATATTCTAACGTTGACCTGGTTACGAACATCACACCAACGCATTCAATTGTTAATAAGGTAAGCCCTTTATCCTTGGATTTGATCAAGTAATTTGAGCTTTTATAATATGGTTTTATAAAGGAAAAATCCAAACTCTAAAAAAAGTATTCCAGATTTAGTCTCACCAAGGCCCTGTAAAGCTGCAGTTAAATCTTTATTTTCCATTTCCTTTCTAACCCACCATTCTATCTGTCTTCTCTTTGTGGTTTCCAGTACAGGCAAATGTGTCGCATGAGAAGCCTGAACGCTAATCCTAAACTGGTTGTTAGCCTAATTCCCTATCCCTGTCAGGCACTATATTGAGTTTTACAAACACAGGCTAGTTGATTGCAGTCAGTACCTTGCTTGTTGTGAACAGGGGCGTGCTGTTTGACACAATCTGCTAGTCTTTGGGTTATGCACCTTACATCCCTGACATCACATTAACATTGAAATTCATATTCCACATTACATATTTATATAATAGGCAGAACATCTTTTATGGTTTGACGGCAAAATCCATATAGCAGTGAACATCGCTCATTGCTGTGGGATAGTGGTCATGTGAAACTAGCTAGCTTCACTTGTTGCTCAAACCTTTGCAGTGCTTTACCCTTCCAAGGTGATCTGACACTGGTGGACTGGGCGATGTTGCTAGATTGTTAACAATAGTAGGACCCTTTGACCAATTTCTCAACCAGGACATCCAGGAATTTGAGTGCAAGGTGGAGCACAATCTCTGACATCTCCAAGTGTGGGTAGATGAGTAGGGGCTGATGAGCCGAAATTGAGAAATGCTTCTGGGTTGTAGATAGTGTCTGGATGTTGAAACCGTGTAGTTCCTGATGGGTTTCAGTGCTTGCCGCTGTAAAACCTGCCCTTTAACCTGTGCGGGAATATGGAATGAACTGAGAAGAAAGCAACTGTGTGGGAAAATCTGAACTGCTTACAAGTGGAAGTGCCTGCTACATTTATACTTACCTCCACACTGCATTTCAAAAAGGAAGATTCTTCCCGGTGAGATTTTACTCAACTAAAGGATGAAGCTGCCCTCTGCCATTTGACAAGTCTCTGGCTTTTGCAAACTTTTACAAATTGTTTTACAAACAATTAGCAGGTTCCAACTCCCTATGAACAGCCATCAAACATTGACAGCACAGCAGAAAATAATATGACATAATAGTTTTAAAAAAACTTTGTAAAATATAAATGTTTCAAAAATTAGGTTCTGGGTGGGATACTCTTTGGAGGGTCGGTGTGGACTTGTTGGGCTGAAGGGCCTGTTTCCACAATGTAGGGAATCTAATCACACAAAAAAAAAGGATTTTAATTAAAACTTATTGTTCTCTCTTATAGGTTTAACAAGAGCTACGTTTGTGAACACCTGGTATGGCACCCTTCACTGTTTGCTTGGAAATGGCACGTTGGACACCAACAGTGTGATAGAAGCGGTTTCTGATGAAGGATTTAAGTGAGTGAGACTTTACTTGAAAGATCTGTGGACAGCTGGTCAATCTGATGGGAATCAGTAAGGCATAATTCGAGTTTTGGGGCAGGTGGGAGATGAAGAGTTGAGAAGTGTGGTGCTGGAAAAGCGCAGCAAGTCAGGCAGCATCCGAGGAGCTTGAGGATCGACGTTTCGGGCATTCTTCAGGAATGGTTCCTCACATTGGGAGGATGAATGGAAATGAGCTGTCGCTAAGTGTGAATTAAAAGAGGGTTTGGAGACTGTTATCGGAGGTTTCTGGGATCAGGCAAAGCCCAATGCTGAGTGTGTCTACCATAGACTCTGTTCCCAGCCATCTCTTGCCATTCTTTAGATGCAAAATGCAAGTGGAAAATGGCTGGATAAAGTCCTGGGTGGGCAGGTCAGTGTCAGTTTGATAGCTCAACGTGCAGGGTCCACATCTACCGCACATTAGGACATGGGAAGGGCATATACATGAAACAAGCATTTGTAAGCATTAATTTGCAAATGTTCCATCATCCATTTGCAATGCATAAAGTGTGAAAGTGCTTAGGGTTCAAATGCTGGTCAAAGTCAATTTATGCCATATCATTGTCACTTGCAAATTGAACACGGGCATCTTAATTATGCTGAAGTTGGCAGTAATGATGTAAAAAAGGCCAGCACTGGCCAGGTGAACCATTAATTATGCAGCTGCTAAGGATGCTGGGGGAGGCACAAACCATTGCTTATAACGGTCTGTACTGGTCAACCATATAAAAAAATAGTTCAATAAGGACAGGAAGTGATAGTTTACATTAGTCAACTAGACAAAATATGATTTTGAACTTTTGCAGAGCTTCTATTGGAGAGATTCAAACATGAAGTTATGGGCCAGGTGGACAATTTCGTCTGAATTATTTGCTGAGGTGCCACTTAACTCTCCCTGGGATCTGAGCTTTTTTGCCGTTTTCATACAATGGTAGCTCAGTGTAGTAATTTTGTTGGGATTTTATTGTAGAACTATATGTGAATATGCTAATGATAATGATGTAAGTTGTGAAGGAACCCTGACAGCAGAGTAGAGAGAGAAAAAGGTTGTAATGGAAAATTGGGAGAAATCTGTACTGGAGAGCTGTTTTCAATATATCAATATAAACAAAGGTTTTTCAGAATTATCAAGAGTGAGAGAACATTGCTCGATATTAAGAACTAGAAATGCAGTGAATTCTGCCTCACGACCCTACAACCACATGGCATCAAAATCAACTTCATCAGTTTCTAAATTACCCCTCCTCCCACCTCATCCCAGATCCACCCCTCCAACTCGGCACCACTCTCTAGATTTGTCCTACCCGTCCATCTTCCTTCCCACCTATCCACTCCACCCTCACTATTAACCTCCCACCTGCATCCATCTATCGCTTTCCCAGCTACCTTCCTTCCAGCCCTACCCCACTACCCCATTTATCACTCAGCCCCAACATTCCTGAAGAAGGGCTTATGCCCAAAGTCTGACCTGCTGTGCTTGTCCAGCACCACACTTTTTGATTCAGAATATAGTAGCCAATTAAACAGTACAGTCTCCAAGAATGCAATTCCAGGTATTCAGTGCCCTCAAAGACTCTTAAGAAAATGCATAATCTATGAAGGGGCAGCGAGCAGAAAGGAAACTGTAGGAGAAGCACAATCTTTTGCAGCCTAAGACAGGGTTACCACAGAGTTTTCTCAAAGTAGTTTGGACATCAGTCACAGTTATGCCAGGCTTGGGTAAATGAGCTGTGCCCACATGCAGAGAGAGGACATTGTGTGACAGGCAAATGGAAACCTTACTTTTGAGATTCCAACATGTTACTAGTTTTGTTAATTTAACCAGACAGTCACCATACCTCAAGCAAGGGAAAGAAGGGAAAGATTGAAAAGGCAGGACATTCATGGTACTCTCAGCTTGTGCGGGAATTAGCCAGGATGCAAATTGTTAATTAGACAGGGTGTAAAATGCATGCAAAATCTAAGACAAGTTATTTTTCTTATACCACTTCATCTATTTGCAGTTAAGTCTGCAACTGATTTATAAAATCAATTTCTGAATGCTTTTGCAGTGTATCGAGTTTTGAAAAATACGGTAAGGTTTTTGGGTGAAGATTTGAGAAACTTTAACCTTCAAAACTCGAATGCTGAGAATCAATCCATCTTTATGTTTTCCATGCTGTCGACAGAGGTGCAGGGATGCAAATTGCATCAGCAGTTATTTCATCAACTGTGTTTCAAGGGGGTCAGCCCGTCAGCATGGCTACAAAGTACAGGTTACGACACCGAATAAAGGTAGGATCTTGGGCTCTATTTCCGTCTTGAAAACAATTACTTGGATTTATATGTGTTTTTTTTATAGATATTTTTATTAGAAATTTAACATTTTTACAAGTTTACAAAAATAAACAAAACTCTCAGATATAAACATTGATATACAATTAGCTCAAATATACAATAGCCAAAATTTAACAAAAAAAACAAAAAACAAAAAAAAAAACGAAAAAGAAGAAAAAAAACAAACAAAACTCAACTATCTACTAATCTAACCTACAACTAACCAGAGTGTATATTTAAGACATACTCGGAATGTGTTAACATCAGATGTAATAAAACCCGTATTCGTGCGGGATTCCTCCCCCGAGGGGCCCCGGACCAGCCAGGTTTGTAATCTCAATTAAATAAAAGCCCTTGTTAGGATAGCCGAAATATCTGTATTTATGTAATTCAAGAAGGGCTGCCATATTTTATAAAATAATTCGGTCTTTCGGTGCACCATATTTGTATGGAAGTCAAGGGGAATACATTCCATAATTAGTCTGTGCCAATTTGAAAGTCCAGGGGGGCCCTCAGCCGCCCAGTTCACCAAAATATTTTTCCTTGCACAGAAAGAAAGAATAGAAAATAGTCTCTTCCCGTACGTGTCCAGGGAGGGAAAGTTCGAAAAGCCCAAGAGAAGAGATACAGAGTCCACTTTAGTTTCCGTTCCTAAAATTTCTGTCAGGGTACTTGCTACTTTAGTCCAATATCTACGGATCTTATGACAGGTCTATAGGCAATGTACAAGAGTGCCCACCTCTATTTTGCATTTGGGACACATTGGAGATGCTCCTGCCTTAAATTTTGCCAATCGAACCGGTGCTATATGGGCCCTATGAAGTATCTTCAGCTGGATAGCCTGGGTTCTGTTACAGATAGTAATTCTTCTAGCATTTTCCCAAATATCATTCCACGTTTCTATAGAGATTTCTAGTCCCAAATCCTGATCCCATGTTTTAAGCAGATTATCCATATCTCCCGATACTTCATCATGTAGTAAATGATAAATAGTACTGACGGAAGATACCCCCACTGGTCGTAGGACACTACATTCTCTATCTGATTTATAAAGACTATCTAATAATGTAGTCTTCTTCTGTATATAATCTCGAATTTGGAAGTATCGAAAGAGGTCTCCATTAGGTAATCCGAATTTCTGACGCAGCTGTTCAAAAGACATCAGGACCCCATCTTTAAATAGATCCCCTAAACATGAGATACCCCTGGATCTCCAGAGTTTAAAAGTGGCATCTGTTAACCCTGGTTGGAATCCCCATGCTCCCACTATCGGTGCATAGGGGGATGTTTTATGTGAATTGCCCTCATTTTGCCGCATTATATTCCAAGCCTTGATTGTATTTAGTATTATAGGGTATTTACAGTGATCTGTAATGATTTTCCTCTTGTCTGAGAATAAAAGGTTAATAAGTGGGTATTTTACTTCAGAGGCCTCGATGTCCAACCAGATTGATTGTGGATCAGACAAGACCCAATCAGCTATGTAACTTAATAGGGAACTTAACTGATATTTCCTAAAGTCTGGGAAGTCCAATCCACCCCTTGCCTGTGGAAGCTGTAGCTTCTTCAGCTTAATGAGGGGCCGCCTATGATTCCAGATAAAGGAACCCAGCCAGCCATATAATTTACATAAAGCCGTCCTTGGCAGCATCACCGGAAGCATTCTCATAGGATATAGGAGACGGGGCAGGACATTCATTTTGATTAGTGCTATTCTACCCAACCAGGAAATTGATAGGTCTCCCCATCGCTGGAGGTCCTGCCTTATCCTTTCCAGTAAATACACAAAATTAACCTTATACAACTGACCAAATACTGGAGTGATAAAAATGCCTAAATATAAGAATCCCTCCAGGGACCAACGAAAGGGAAAAAGGGATCCGTCCGCTAAGCGGGGTATCATAGCAAGACCACCCATTGGCATAACCTCCGATATTGATAAATTAATTTTATAGCCTGAGAATGCACTAAATGTATTGATAACTTGGATTAGGCAAGGTATAGACATCAGAGGATTACTGAGGAATAGAAGAACATCATCTGCATAAAGGGTAATTTTATGTTTACCTGTACCAATCCTTGGGGCCACTATATTAGGATCAGCTCGTATAGCTTCTGCTAGTGGTTCAATTATTAGCGTAAATAACAATGGCAAGAGGGGACATCCCTGACGGCAGCCCCTACCCACACTGAAGCTATCCGAACCTAATCCATTGGTAACCACAACTGCTTTGGGATCACTATACAATGTTGAGACCCATTTGGTAAACACCTGTCCAACGCCAAACCTTTCCAATGTGTAAAACAAATATGACCATTCGACCCTATCAAATGCCTTTTCCGCGTCTAATGAAACCACTACTCCTGGTATCTTACCCTGATGACAGGCTTGAATCATATTCAGAGCCCTTCTAATATTATTGGATGATCTACGGCCCTTAATAAACCCCGTCTGATCCTCCTTTATAATATGTGGCAGTATCCTTTCTAGTCTCAGTGCTAATGTTTTAGAAAGGATTTTAAAATCTACATTTAGCAAGGATATTGGTCTGTATGATGTACAATCTTCTGGGTCCTTTCCTTTTTTAAGGATAAGAGAGATATTTGCCTCTTTCAGCGAAGGCAGGAGACAGCCCTGACTATATGCATAGTATACATGTCCATAAGTGGACCAGCCAATATTTCTGTAAATTCTTTATAGAATTCAGCTTGAAAACCATCTGGGCCCGGCGCCTTACCATTCTGAAGTTGCCTAATTGCATCAAGTATTTCTTGGAGTGTAAGAGGAGCATTTAGGACCGATACTTGTTCCGGAGTTAGGCCTGGAAAAGTCAAATTTTTAAAAAATGACTGCATCCTCCTCGTCCTATCTTCACAATCCTGCGATTTATATAACTCAGAATAAAATTCTCTAAAGATCACATTAATCTTTTTATGATCATGAGTCAAAATACCCGTACTTTCCTTGATAGATGTAATAGTCTGAGGGGCCTTTTTTTTCTTTGCAAGAAATGCTAAGTATCTACCCGGTTTGTCGCCATATTCATATAACCTTTGTTTTGCAAATACTTTTTCTCTCTTAGCCGTTTGAGTAAGCGTAGTATTTAGAGTTGTTCTAAGAGCTGTAATCCTTTGCAATTTAATAATAGGTCTATCAGTGTATGCTGTTTCAGCCGCTTTTAAGCGGGCTTCAAGCAGACGCTGTTGTTCTCCCTTCAATTTCTTCTGGGTCGCTGAGTAGGAGATGATCAAACCTCGCGTGTAAGCTTTGATGGTCTCCCATATCATTGATGGGTTGCTAGCTGTACCTGAATTAATTTCTAAAAAAGTTTTAAATTCTTGAGAGAAGTACTTTACAAATTTACTATCTTTCATTAGGAAGGGGTCCATACGCCAATGCCGAGGGGATGTCCCATTGTTCCTCGCCTTAGTTTCCATATATACAGCAGCGTGGTCGGAAATTGCTATACTACCTATTTTACAGGATGATATGGAATTTTAAAAAATCGAGGGGGCAAAAAACATATCAATTCTGGTATGACATTTATGTGGATTAGAGTAGAAAGAAAAATCTCTGCCCTGTGGATGAAGACATCTCCATACATCTACTAATCCTAATTCTTTGTTCAGATCCATCAATTGTCTAGATCTGGGACATACTCCTGCAGTACTCTTGGGAATCCTATCTATTTCCGGATCCATAATACAATTAAAGTCTCCCCCTATAATTATATGACGGGCATCAAAAGCCATCAATTTTGAAAAGGCTTCCGTTATAAATTTAAAGGGGTGTGCCGGGGGGCAGTACAAATTTAAAATCCCATATTCCTCTCCATTTATGAGGGCTTTAATCAAGATATAATATCCAGATTCGTCTTTTGTCTGCTTTAGGATTTTGAAAGGGAAATTCTTCCAAACAAGAATAACAACTCCCCTGCTTTTTGAGCTAAAATAAGAAAAAAAGGCCTGATGAAATCCGCCCTGTCATAATTTCAAGTGTTCTTTATCCGACAGGTGTGTCTCCTGTAGGAGAGCTATATCAACTCTTTCCTTCTTAAGATTTGATAATATTTTCTTCCTTTTGACTGGTGAATTACTCCCCTTGACATTCCACATGCACCACTTAACCGACTGATCAACCATAATCCTCTGGGCCAATCCGAGACCCCTCGGGAGGGGGAGTCCTATCCAGAACATCCCGAGCGTAGAACATGTAAAATTTACAAAAATAAACCCTCTTTAATACACCCACAACAATACAATAAAAAACTATTTCTAAATTAAAAAAATATAAAACGTATCTAAGTGGAGATTTTCCCCCTTGTTCCCAGGGGGCGTCACTTCCTCTCCAAAAGTCCATCATATCCTCTCCCAACCAATGCCCCACCCTTGACCCAGGCACTCCTCAATAAAATGAGGAGAATTCAAATATAATACAAAGCTAGAGTTAACAGTGAGCACCCTACCCCCACCCATACCAACACCTGGATATATTTGGTAATGTTAATACCATATATAAACATATAACTATAAAATTACCACCTCAACAAATAATAATTAAATATAATAATACAAAATAACAAGGGGAAAACAACCCCGCTCCTAGAGACAGAGGTAAAATTGAATAAGGTAACCACCTCCCCCCACCAACATTAACCAAACCCCCCAACTTTTATATATATATATATATATATATATATATACACACACATACACATACATCCCTCATATATACATAAAATAATAACAGAAAACAACCCCAAGGGGGGGGGGGGGAGAAAATCACATCCCTCTCCCCACCCCCATGATAATATTAAACAATAAGGTAAGAGAAAAAAAAAGGGGGATATAAACCAAAGCGGGGGGAAAGGCAAACCAACATCCATTATGTCTTACAGTTTATCTAAGAGAGTCCAAGAATTCCTTAGCCTTTTCTGGTGATCCAAAGTTATATACGGATCCTTCATGGTTAAAGCGGAACGTCGCTGGGTAGCGTAAGGAGTACTGAATATTTAAGTCCCTTAAACGCTTCTTCGCCTCGTCGAATGCCTTCCTCTTTCGAACCAGAGCCGGGGAAAAGTCCTGAAATAGCATGATCTTGGATCCTTTATAGATCATAGCTTGGGGGTCTTTTCCGAGATTTCTCGAGGCTTCTAGGAGTATCTGCCTCTCCCTATAGCTCTGCAGCTGGAACAGGACCGGGCGTGGGCGCTGGTTCGAGCCGGGCCCGCGTATTGCGACCCGGTAGGCCCATTCCACCCTTACCTGGTCTGATCCAGCTTGCAGATTTAAAAGCTGTGGCAGCCACTTCTCGAGGAATGCTGTAAGCTGGCCTTCCTCTTCCCATTCGGGAAGGCCCAGCAAACGAATATTTTTTCGACGACCTCGATTATCGGCCGATTGAGCGGTAGTTTCGGAGGTCGCGGCCTTTAACTCCGCCCCTCTGACTCAGCGCTTGATTTCTTGGATTTCTCGGTCGTGCTTCTGCAGCGCGGCCGAGAGCGAGTCCCAACGATTTCTGGATTCTGCAATAAAGGCATCGATCTTCGAGTCCAGCTTGGAAATCATTTCTGCAAGGCTTGTCACTGTAGGTAAGTCCCCCGGGACGGCTGTGGACACCTATGCTGCAGCTGGAGAGGATGGGGGAGGGGTTCCTGCTTGCTGAGAGCTGCGGGCTCCCTTCCCTTTAGTCATTTTAATTTAGGATTAAATTGTTTAAATGTAATATTACACAACTAATTAAATTACACAACTATTATAAATGATTTAGTGAGCGTGGTAGGGGGTGGGTGACCCACTGTACCCAAGTCTTGGGAGGAGCACTATAGACTCAGTCTTGCTGGGTCGCCGCCATCTTAGATCCCCCTATATGTGTTTTTAGTTGGTAACCTGCATGTGCATTGTCAGCTTAGCTCAGTTGGCATTGCTGTTGCTTCTGACTTGGACATTTGGGATCGAAACCACAGGCTGGGTTTTAGTTCATACTCTGAGATCCTGTATGGTGTTGAGAAATTGCTGCAAGATGTTAAAAGAGGGCTTTCCCTTACCTTTTCAAATTGCCAGTTCCAACAGTTCAGGTAAATGTTTAAAACAAATACTAAGAAAATTTGATTGAGGACAGCACAGTGGCTCAGTGGTTAGTGCTGCAGCCTCACAGCACCAGGGACCCAGGTTCGAGTCCAGCCTCGGGCGACTGTCTGTGTGGAGTTTGCACCTTCTCCCCGTGTCTGCGTGGGTTTCCTCCCACAATCCAAAGATGTGCAGGTCAGGTGGATTGGTCATGATAAATTGCCCATAGTATTAGGTGCATTAGTTAGAGGGGGATGGGTCTGAGTGCGTCCCTCTTCAAAGGGTCGGTGTGGACTTGTTGGGCCATAGGGTCTGTTTCCAGCCTACTGTAGGGAATCTAATTTAAATGTGAAGAGGTAGGGCGAAGGTTCACCAGATTGGTTTCTGGGATGAGAAGGTTGGTCCTGTGATCAGAGGCAAAGTCAACTGGAGTTCAGAAACCTGAGAGGTGACCTTATTGAAACTTGAAAAGTTCTGAAAGGGTTTGTCAGGGTTGACATCATGACATTGTTTTTTAGTGAGGTTACATGGATGAACAGGAGAAGGGAGATAATGGAACATGGAGCAATGAAATGTTTAGCAGAATATTTGAGGTGCAATTATAGGTTTAGGCTGTATTTAATTACCATTGCAAATAGAGAAAACAAAATATGTACTTACAGCAAGAGTAACAATATAAAGTTGAAAGTAATTGCAAACTTACCCCCCATCAATACGTCAGAACTACAAGTGTTAACATTTCCAATATTTAATGCAGTTGCTTTTTCCTCTTCAGGCATTTTCTTCTCTTGCTGTTGATTCAGTCTGTGTCTTCTGGAATTTTAGTTTGAGGTGAGTGTTCCACAGGAAATCTCAATGTTTTAGCAACCATAATGACAATAGGATTGAAGCAGGTATACATTACAGCCATCAGTTGTTATTGCAAATTAGGCAGAAAATAGGGGTGAGAAGGACCAACATTTAAATATTATGACCACACATAATTTGAGCTCACTGCCTGGGAACCAGCATTTTGCTAACAGTGGCACTGTAGACAGTTTTGGTGTTGATCTAAAACTGGTATTAGCTGCTTAAGCCTATATACATGGGATCTAATTTTAGTTTTGAACCCCTGTAATGTTGGAGTTGAATAATTCACGCAGCTGTTTGGTTCTGCTTAAAACCTTTTATTATTACAAAGATATACTTTCATTAAAAAGTATCTTTATGTATATTGTACAAGGTACCAATATAGTTCTCTACAGTCTTTGCATATATACAAAAACAAACATTTGACATTTCCTGAAACTACAACCAAAGGCATTTCCTACTCATGCAGGACACTGTTTACATATATTTTCAGGCTATGAGGCGGGTCTCATCATGGAACTATTTCCCATTGTACTTTGGCAGAAAGACGGTGGTCTTTCCCCACTGCTCCTCAGGCAGCAGCTGCTCCGAGCTTTAGCATGTCCCTCGACATGTGGTCCTTGACCTTGGAATGTGCCAGTCTGTAGCACTTGATTGAGATTAAGTCTTTACGCTGGAAGACCAACAGGTTTTGGGGAGACCAAAGAGTGTCCTTGACCAAGTTGATGGTCCTTCAAGCACAGCTGACATTTGTCTTGGTGTGCATCCTGGGGAACATTCCTGTGTCACAGACCTGCTCAAGATGAACCTCAACAAAAACCACTGCATTTCTCTCCAGCTCTTCTTTGCAAAGGCGCATTCATTATGAAGGCGATGAGTGACAATTTCTTCACTAGCAGACCTACTTCGAGGTCAGTGTTTGGTGGCGCACAGAGACTGGGTGTGCATGAAGTATCTGAAGGGCAGTGCCTTTCTCACCACCAGCCAAGCAGTGTCTTGTTAATTGTTGGAAAGTTCTGGCGATGAGGTATTGTGCCAACTGACTTTGACAGTCTATTCAGGGGGCCACCTGACAGGATTGACCCTCTTCTTTTTCCGCTGGGTCTCAAGGATGCTATGTGCTGACCACTGCCTGATGGACTTGTAGTCAAAGGTGTTTTCCTTTATTAATTGCTCCTCTTGGAAAAATTACAAAGAACTGTCCAATTACTTGGCACATTCCACAAGATTGAAGCCAAACTGGGGACAGATAGAACCTCAGTGTGTGGTGACACTTGGTGATTTGTGTATTGATAGTCTACACACAGTGTGATGCAGCCACACACAAAAGTGACCATCAGGATGTGGGCTGTTTTGGGCATGTTCTTTTCCCCATACCCTCTTGTCGAGAGCTTCGTATATTATATTCCTGCAGACATAGTCCATATTTGAGCTTCAACTGAAGTGGAAGACAGCAATGGTGCAGGCTTGGGGGATAGGCCAGGCCTGGGCCACAACTCGGCAACACCGAGAGCACCTCACACCTGATGACCAGGTGTTAACTGCAATGGAGAGGGACCGATGCTCCCATAAGCCCAGTTTCTGCCTCACCTTGGTGATAACATACCTCCAAAGTTTTGGCACACACCCTAGTCCCTCTGAACCAAATACCCACAAGAGGGCCCAAGCTATCGCCAGAACTGTTTCAGAGTTGACTGAGAGTAGGTGTCGCTTGATGGACTTTGCACTTACAATGTGGCGATGGGAAAAGAAACATTGAGTTGTATGTAAGAGCTCTTCTGGATAAAACTAAAAGAGCTGGCTCCAGTGTCCCTGCCTCTGAACTAGAAGGCCCAGGTTCAAGTCCAACCTGCCTCACAGGCATGTAATAACTTCACTGAGCAGATTGCTTTACAGAATAGAGAGCTGGCTCCATGTCACAGGTGATTTGGTGATGATAAAATCTGTTTCCTTGTGTGGGATAGCACTTCGAGATATAAAACAAAACTGAGTGCACCACAGGTGATTTGAAGGAAAAAATATTCAGCTGTGAGAAGACCACTTCTAAGTACAGAAGAAAAAATAATTAAGAGTCAGGTCTCTCCCCAGTGGAAAGTTGGCATCTGACAGAGATAGGGAAGGATAAGGTGGAAACTGTTTTTTTGTGCTGAGCTATAAATTTATAACAAGACCCTTGTCTACATTAGAGTGGTGCTGGAAAAGCACAGCAGGTCAGGCAGCATCCGAGGAGCAAGAAAATCGACGTTTCGAGCAAAAGCCCTTCATCCATTCCTGATGAAGGGCTTTTGCCTGAAAAGTCGATTTTCCTCATTGCCCTGTAGGTGTTCAGCAAGGGAGCTCACCAATTATTTCCAAAGAGCAAGTTAGGTATGGACATCAAATGCTGGTTTTGTCAGTGATGCTCACATCCCATTGAATGAACAAGAAAAAAATGTAAAGAATGGACCAACACCTCAATTATCATTTTGTAAACTATTTCAGAATGAAGAATTCAAACATCTAAGGTTGATTTTTTTTATTGTCACTTTATCAAAAGCATATTGTAAAAGAAAGTTATATAGTAATTTGTTAATTTTGTTTTAAAAGTGAAATTTGAATCTAAAGCACTAATGTATTGAATTATACACAAACTAGGCCAGAGAAAGGTGGAAGCTGGTCTACAGCTGGCTGCAGAGTCATCGAATCCGGGCTTGAATCAACAGCGTGTTTTTGCAATCACACGACAAATTTTGCTTTGCTTTTCCAACTTTACGAAGTGAAGGTAAAATTGCAATGTAATAAAGTAGTTTCTAATTCATAGAAAAGGTTTCTATTTTATAACTGTATGCATTTGTAGGAATAAAATCTTAGCTTAGCTACTGTATTTGACAATTATGATCATTTTATTCGTCCTTTCCGAACCAATGAACCAGGTGTTCCTGTGTGTTAGATGAACCCAGTTTGTAGCCTTATTGTAAGAAAGGTCCATGTGACAGGTCTAACCTAATGTTGGAGTTATTTTGCTCCTCAACACGAAGTGACAATGATGTTATGATATTTTTGACTGATTAAGTATTATACACCTTATTTATTTCTAGAGGAGCTCTTATGAAGAAGCTGTCCTTATGAATTTAACACTGATTGGCTGTACTATATCTCTCTGTGCATTGGTGGTCACGCTGGTTTTGTTCTCAGTGGTGGGGTTAGTATCGCCTTGTCATATTCTCTGGTAATTTCTGTATGTTATGTACCATCACTTTACGTTTATGCTCTATTTTTCATCCACATTTGATACTTGTACATATACCAACCAAAGCAGAATGAGATCAGGTTTTCTGCTTGTGCATTCACCAACCAGCATCCATTAGGAATCAGTGGTTAACAAATCCGCTAATAGAATCCCAAAGAAATGCTTCAGAACCACTCCATGAATGGAGTTTTCACTACGTTTCGGGCAAACTCATGATCGCAGGGTGAGAGGAGTTCAGGCAGATTCCCAGCTAAAGTTTGTCTGTTTTTTGGTGAGTTCTGTGCGTGTGTGTGTGACAGTGAGGAGTAATGTCGCTGGGAAATGTCAAACTCTGTACTTCTTCCAATGAAGTCAGTGATCATTGAAGTGTTGCAGCTCTGTGCTATGTGGCTAGCACCTTCTGGCATGTTCCTACAGAACATGTGTCTGATCAAGCAGGGAGGAGAATTCTGTCATTCTCAGTTTGTTTACCAGCGTGAATGGACCGATTTTGACAGAGAATGTAATCTGGCATCTCTTTACATAGTTAGAAAGCCTGGTATTTATATAAACAATCACAAAACGTGTTTCACATCCTGTACTGCATGTGCAGTTGCCATTTGAAGTAATTACATATCTGCTGTTACAAATTAATGTTTCTTTTGCAGCGTTCCAAAATCAGATCGAACCACAGTGCACAAAAATCTCATTTGTGCCCTAGTTGCTGCAGAGGGACTACTTGTTGCAAGTGACTCAGCAAGGACAAACCAGGTAAAAGAGCATGCTTAAAAACTGCAAGTTAACTACATAAATAATTGGTTTAAAAATCCAAGTCCAGAAACAATAAAATGGCAGTTAAGGGTGAAAAGTGACAATTGGCAAACAGATTGACAAGGAAATTAGGGAATCATGATTTTTTTTTAAGCAACCTCTTGCTGAGCTATTTGTATCATCGATAGTCACAGGTGAGGTGCTGGAAGACTGGAGGTTGGCAAATGTGACGCCACTGTTTAAGAAGGGCGGTAAAGACAAGCCAGGGAATTATAGACTGGTGAGCCTGACCTCGGTGGTGGGCAAGTTGTTGGAGGGAATCCTGAGGGACAGGATGTACATGTATTTGGAAAGGCAAGGACTGATTTGTGATAGTCAACATGACTTTTGGCGTGGGAAAGCATGTCTCACAAACTTGACTGAGTTTTTTGAAGAAGTAACAAAGAAGATTGATGAGGGCAGAACAGTAAATGGGATTATATGGACTTCAGTAAGGCGTTCGACAAGGTTCCCCATGGGAGACTGATTAGCAAGGTTAGATCTCATGGAATACAGGGAGAACTAGCCATTTGGATACAGAACTGGCCAAAGGTAGAATACAGAGGGTGGTGGTGGAGGGTTGTTTTTCAGACTGGAGACCTGTGACCAGTGGAGTGCCACAAGGATCGGTGCTGGGCCCTCTACTTTTTGTCATTTACATAAATGATTTGGATGTGAGCATCGCCGGTACAGTTAGTAAGTTTGCAGATGACACCAAAATTGGAGGTGTAGTGGACAGCGAAGAGGGTTACCTCAGATTACAACAGGATCTTGACCAGATGGGCCAATGGGCTGAGAAGTGGCAAATGGAGTTTAATTCAGATAAATGCGAGGTGCTGCATTTTGGGAAAGCAAGTCTTAGCAGGACTTATACACTTAATGGTAAGGTCCTAGGGAGTGTTGCTGAACAAAGAGACCTTGGAGTCCAGGTTCATAGCTCCTTGAAAGTGGAGTCGCAGAAAGATAGGATAGTGAAGAAGGCGTTTGGTATGATTTCCTTTATTGGTCAGAGTATTGAGTACAGGAGTTGGGAGGTCATGTTGCAGCTGTACAGGACATTGGTTAGGCCACTGTTGGAATATTGTGTGCAATTCTGGTCTCCTTCCTATCAGAAAGATGTTGTGAAACTTGAAAGGGTTCAGAAAAGATTTACAAGGATGTTGCCAGGGTTGGAGGATCTGAGCTACAGGGAGAGGCTGAACAGGCTGGGGCTGTTTTCCCTGGAGCGTCAGAGGCTGAGGGGTGACCTTACAGAGGTTTACAAAATTATGGGGGGCATGGATAGGATAAATAGGCAAGGTCTTTTCCCTGGGGTTGGGGAGTCCAGAACTAGAGGGCATAGGTTTAGGGTGAGAGGGGAAAGATATAAAAGAGACCTAAGGGGCAACTTTTTCATGCAGAGGGTGGTACGTGTATGGAATGAGCTGCCAGAGGATGTGGTGGAGGCTGGTACAATTGCAACATTTAAGAGGCATTTGGATGGGAATATGAATAGGAAGGATTTGGAGGGATATGGGGCAGGTGCTGGCAGGTGGGACTAGATTGGGTTGGGATATCTGGTCGGCATGGATGGGTTGGACTGAAGGGTCTATTTCCATGCTATACATCTCTATGACTCTAAATTGTAAATGGAAACACGCATTTTAAGAGGAGTGAGTCAGAAGTATACCTGAGCTTTGCATTTTTTTTTACAATTAATAGCATGAAACACTGGAATAGGAAATGCATCCATAAAGTAATTAACGAAAATAGCCATCAAAACCAGCTGGAGATTTGTGAACTATCAGACCAACATGGAATTGACCTAGGCATTCGATACATAAGAAATTAGGTTTGAACTAGAGATAAAGTCCTGGAAATTTCAGAAAAGCTTTAGTTTGCATGGTAATACATGGAGACCAGAAAGCCAATGCAAGCTTTTAACAAATGTTGTGCCTTGATTCTTGAAACATAAAACTGGTACAATTGTAATTAAATTGAAAAAGTATTGCTGTCTATTGTAACAAAAACTATTTGCGTGTACAGGACAAGGCACAAGACACTAAATTCAATAAATAAGTTTAAGCATCTAATCTTCAAGTAGTTTTTTTTTAGAATTCTATGAAGGTATAATAGGGGAAAATATAATAAGTAGGGGCGGCATGGTGGCTCAATGGTTAGCACTGCTGCCTCATAGCACCAGGGACCTGGGTTCAATTCCAGCCTCAGGCGACTGTCTGTGTGGAGTTTGTACATTCTACCTATGTCTGTGTGGGTTTCCTCCCACAATTCAAAGATGTACAGGTTAGGTGAATTGGCCATGCTAAATTGCCCATGGTGTTCAGGGATGTATAGGTTAGGTGCATTAGTCAGGGTAAATGTAGAGGAATGGATCTGGATGGGATACTCTTTGGAGGGTCAGTGTGGACTTGTTGGGCTGAAGGGCCTGTTTCCACACAGTAGGGATTCTAATTCTAATTCATTTGAGCTAATGCATTGATAAATTTGAATAAATTGTATATCTGGAATTCTAAAAATCAATTTATAGGCTGCAGACAGTCAATGTGTGGGTTAGAGTTCACAGAATTTAAATTGTAAATTGAATGGATTAGGGAAGAAGCTATTGACAAGAAAAATGTTTTAAGGTAAAGTATTGATAGTGTGGGTGCAGAGAGTTCTTGCTATAGAATGGTACTATGAGTAGCTTGAAGAGTGACTGTGCCATAATTTACAGTTATCAGGAGTTGGGATGTCATGTTAAGGTTGTACAAGATGTTGGTGATGCCTCTTCTGGAGTACTGTGTCCAGTTCTGGACGCCCAGTTGTAGGAAGGATATTATTAAGCTGGACATGGTTATGAAAAGATTTACCAGGATGTTGCTGGGAATGGAGGGGTTGAGTCATAAGGAGATGCTGGATAGCTCAGGACCTTTTTTTACTCAAGCGTAGTAAGTTGAGGGGTGACCTTATAGAGGTTTATAAGATCATGAGGGATATTGATAGAGTGAATGACAAGTATCTGTTCCCTAGAGTGGTGAATTTTAAAACTAAGGGGGTGTATTTATAAGGTGAGAGGAGAAAGATTTTAATAAGTTATGCAGGGTAACTTTTTATGCAGAGTGTGGTTCATGTATGGAATGAACTTCCCGAGGAAGTAGTGAATGCCGGGACAGTTATAATGTTAAAAAGACATTTGGATAAGAATAAAAAATGTTTGGAGGGATAATGGCCAAGCACTGACAGGTGTGGCTAGCTTAGTTTGGGATTATGTCCAGCATGGATTGTTTGGACCGAAGGATCTGTTTCCATGCTTTATGACTCTATGACTCTATCTGACTTTTAGAAAGTACTTAGTAAAGGAATGCATAAACTTTATCTTACAAGTGGAACATGAATTCATATGATACATATAAAGTAGTAAATATCTCAGACAAGATGCAGGAAAAAAAATAGACGAAATGAACGGATGCTGAATTATGATAGGAGAGTTGAGAAATCCGAGTTGAAAAAATGTTTTGAAAAGTGAAGAACTGAAAAGGTAATAAAGTTTAATGAGGGGACTCTGCTTAGAGTAGGGCTAAGGTGGCTGAGGATTTGCTGAGCAATGATTTGCGAGCATTAGCCAATGTGAACAGACCAAGGGAACCAGGTGAGGCTGAAGATGTTTGCAGGGTCAGTGGATATCATGGAAGGATTTGAGTTTAAGGTCTGAGATTTTTGATATAATGGGCAGGATCGTTCAGATGGTGGTGATTCTCATTCAGCTACTGAACATGTCAGGCAGTGCATCCCCAGTAATGTCGGTAGCCACACTACCATTTAACTCCCTGTGGAGTGTTAATTATGAGGAGACAGGACTTCAGCCCCTTACTCCGGAGAAAGCTCCGCCTTGAAGGGCTACTGGCCAATTGGATTAGCAAGTGGCTGAGCCTCAGCAGCACCTCCAGGGTCAGGGGCCATTGCTGAGGAAGGTAACATTAACCTTGGTGACAGTCCAAAGGGGCAGAATCTGTGATTAAGTGGCTATACTGTCGCTGGGCAGTAGAAAGAGGGCAAGTCAGGAGGAAGGGAAGAGACATTCTTGGGGATTGGAGGTGGTGTGGATGAATGAAGTGAGGTTTGGAAGATTGAGAGGCAGGAGATATTAATAGATAAAAATGAAAACATATCTATGTCTGAACAGTCAAGTTCACTGTTAAGCTAAAGAGTACTTTCTGATTTGCTCATTGTAATAGACTTGTCACTTTAATTTAATAGCTCTAAACATTTACTGGAAACTTTAATGCAGCGTTGGGTATGGTGGGGTTGGGTATGGTGGGATTGGGAGGGTGGTGAAGGTTTGAGGTTGGTCAGAACCTCTGCCTGCCTGAATAAATAGAGCCCTTAGTTTAACATGAATCTTGGTCTCAGATACTTGTGTATTGTGAGTGAGCTGAAAAATGCGTTGCTGGAAAAGCGCAGCAGGTCAGGCAGCATCAAAGGAGCAGGAGGATTGATGTTTCGGGCATAAGCCCTTCTTCAGGAATGAGGAGGGTGTGCCAAGCAGGCTAAGATAAAAGGTAGGGAGGAGGGACTTGGGGGAGGGGCGTTGGGAATGCGATAGGTGGAAGGAAGTTAAGGTGAGGGTGATAGGCTGAAGAGGGGGTGGGGCGGAGAGGTCGGGAAGAAGATTGCAGGTCAAGAAGGCGGTGCTGAGTCCGAGGGTTGGGACTGAGATAAGGTGGGGGGAGGGGAAATGAGGAAGCTGGAGAAATCTGCATTCATCCCTTGTGGTTGGAGGGTTCCTAGGCGGAAGATGAGGCGCTCTTCCTCCAGGCGTCGTGTTGCCATGGTCTGGCGATGGAGGCGGCCAAGGACCTGCATGTCCTTGGCGGAGTGGGAGGGGGAGTTGTGGGTGAGCGCCTGCATGAGGAAAGGCTTCCCTGTACCTAATTAATTGACTTAAACCTGGTTTCTCCAGATTTTCTGTGCTCCTTTGCCCACAATGCCATGCCAGTGGAAATACTCATGCCAAGGATGTTCAAGTTTATGCTTCACGTAGCTGCAAATGCAGAAAAATAGTTTGTCACTTCAGGATTTTGGAATTTTTTTTAATATTACACAATTATATACATACTTGCAAAATACTTTATGCTGCATATATAAGGTATAATATGCTGACTGTTTATATTAAATGAAGAAGGAAATATAACTCATTATAGGTTAGATTGCATTGGTAACAATTATTTCTCAGTTAGGGCTAGAATTTTGTAAAGACTGTATCAAACTGTAAAGAACATAATCATACCAGAGCTATCCTTGATTACTTATGCAATTTTCTTTTCAGTGTAAAACATGAGGGCAACTGAATAAGTCTGATTTATAGTACATCTCTCTTCCACTAGGTGGCATGTTCTATTGTAACAGCTATGCTACATTTGCTCTTCATGGCTGCCTTTGCCTGGATGCTGGTGGAAGGAATACTTCTCTGGAGTAAGGTCGTCACTGTCAATATTAATGAAGAGAAAAGAATGAAATACTACTATCTGATTGGTTGGGGTAAACTCACTGTTTAATATGTTATTAATAATGATCTTGCTTTTCTTAAAAACAGCTTTTAACTCAGGGAAGTGGCAAATTATGTAGATGAGGGTAAACGAATTATACGTATAGCTACAACACAAAAGATGTCTGTGATAGTAACTCAGCTAGTCCTTTTTTTTAGATTAGATTCCCTACAGTGTGGAAACAGGCCCTTCGGCCCCATTAGTCCACACCGACCCTCCAAAGAGTAACCCACCCAGACTCATTTTCCCTAACTAATGCACCTAACTCTATGGGCAGTTTAGCATGACCACTTCACCTAACCTACACATCTTTGGACTGTGGGAGGAAACCTACACAGACACGGGGAGAATGTGCAAACTCCACACGGTCGCCTGAGGCTGGAATCGAACCCGGGTCCCTGGTGCTGTGAGGCAGCAGTGCTAACCACTGAGCCACCATGCCACCCCTTGCCTTGCCTTGCCTGCCTTTTAAAACAGGTGTCATGTCTAGACACTGTAAAATTCATGCCTTCAATATATATACACAGCAATGTGGAACAGGGTACAATACAACAATAATTCTACTTCTCAGATGTCAAGAATATTAATGCATTAACACTTATTTTATCTTCCGTTTAGCTCTTTTTCTTTGCCATTTTGCCCAGGTTGTTTGTTTATTTTAACTGGCCTCAGTTTCAACAAATTTGTCATTTTCTACTTCCCAGTTTCCACCATTGCATCTATGACCCTCTTCTTTCTGGAGGTGGGATCGCCATTATTAAAATGTGGCTTCCAGTTCATTAAAACATGGCTCCAAAGTCTTTAAATCGTTCTATTTGTACTAACAATCTGATAAAGTTAATGTTTGACAGGTTTTCATGTGTCAAACTGACTATTGTTTTGTAAATAATGATGAAAGCACAATCATGCCTTAATATGCTAACCTCAATTCATTGAATTTAATTTATTGTCACGTGTACCGAGGCTCAGTGAAAAGCTTTGTCTTGCGAGCAATACAGGCAGATCACGTAGTTAAGCAGCATAGATAGTAAATAATAGGTAAACAGCAGCAAAAACAAAAACATAGGGACAGGCAAATGTTCAGAGTTTGTGAGTCTATTCAGTATTCTAACCACAGTAGGGTAGAAACTATTGCAAAACCGGCTGGTGCATGTGTTCAGGCTTCTGTACCTTCTCCCCGATGGTAAAGGTTGTAGAAAAACATTGCCAGGGTGGGATGGATCTTTAAGAACACTGGCAGTCTTTTCTTGACTGCGGGCCTGGTAGCTGGATTCTATAGAAGGGAGGTTGGCCTTTGTGATTGTCTGGGCCGAGTTCACCAGTCTCTGTAGCCATCTCCGATTTTGCTGTACCAGGTTGTGATACATCCAGACAGAATGCCCTCGATGGTGCACCTATAAGAGTTGGCAAGGGTATTCGCCGTCATGCCAAATTTTCTCAGCTGCCTGAGGAAGAAGAGATGTTGTTGGGCCTTTGTAACCAGTGTGTCCACATGAAGAGTCCAAGAAAGCTTATTGTGGATGACCACTCCCAGGAGCTTGACACTCTCCACTCGTTCCACCTCTGTGCTGTTAATGTATAGAGGGCCATGAGTAACATCCTGCCAAAAGTCAATAATGAGTTCCTTGGTTTTGCTGGCATTGAGAGCTAGGTTGTTCTCAGTGCACCACTTTTCCAGGTCTTTCACCTCCCGTCTGTAGTCTGTTTTGTTGCCATTTGAGATTCAACCAACTATGGTAGTGTCATCAGCGAACTTGTAAATGGCATTAGTCTGGTATTTGGCAGTGCAGTCATGGGTATACAGTGAGTACAGTAGGGGGCTGAGTACACACCCCTGGGGGCTTCAGTGTTGAGTGTTAGTGATGATGAAATATTGTTCCCAATCTTCACTGATTGTGGCCTGTGGGTCAGGAAACTGAGGATCCAGTTGCAGAGAGTGAGGCTTAATCTGAGATCACTAAGTTTAGTAATCAGTCTTGATGGGATAATAGTGTTGAAGGTTGAACTGTAGTCAATGAGTAGGATCCTTACAAAGCTGTTCTTGGTGTCAAGATGTTCTAGGGAGGCGTGAAGGGCAAGTGATATGGCATCTGACGTGAAGCTGGTGGTCCCTTAGGCAATTTGGAGTGGGTCAAGAGTAGTGGGGAGGCTGGAGTTGATTAATGCCATGACCAGCCTTTCAAAGCACTTCATGACCACTGAAGTTAGGGCCACTTGGTGGTAGTCATTGAGACATGTTGCATGATCCTTCTTAGGCACAGGGATGATGTTGACCCTCTTGAAACAGGCAGGGACAGTGGCCTGCTGCAGGGAGAGATTGAAGATATTCACAGCACTTCAAGGATTAACTGTGGTATACAATTACATTCTCTGTTCAGTTTTTACTGCTGTTGTTAAGAGTATCAGGGCATTAATGTTCTTTCTCAATATGTCTTGTTAGCTCGTTAATGTTTTTCTACATGGGTGACCTATCTGAATTATAGGAACATTGGAACATAAGAACACGAGTAGGTCATCCAGATCCCTGAGCCTTTTTCACCACTCAGTGAGGTCATGGCGATCTGTGGCCCATATCCCTTACTGCTTCACAAAACATTATCTCTCTCAGATTTAAAATTAACAACTGATGCAGCATTCACTGCCATTTGTGGAAGAGAGTTTCAATCATCTACCACCCATTGTGAATAGAATTCATTACATCTCTCCTGAACGGTCTAGCTGTAATTGTCTGAATATGCCCCCTAGTTCTAGAATTCCCAACCAGCGGAAATAGTTTATCTTGGCTTTTTCTGTTAATACTCCGAAGACTTCAATCAGATCACCTTCACTTTCTGAATTCTAGAGAAAACAGGCCTAATTTGTATAATTTTTCCATATAATTCTTGTAGTCAAGATTAGAGTGGTGCTGGAAAAGCACAGCAGTTCAGGCAGCATCCAAAGAACAGGAAAAATTGACATTTCGGGCAAAAGCCCTTCATCAGGAATGGCTTGAAGAAGGGCTTTTGCCTGAAATATCGATTTTTCCTGCTCCTCAGATGCTACCTGACCTGCTGTGCTTTTCCAGCACCACTCTAATCTTGACTCTAATTTCCCGCAACTGCAGTACCCACGTCTGCCTTATAACTCATGAAGTCTAGGTATCATTCATGTAAACATGTGTTTTACTGTCTCCAAGTTCAGTGGATTCTTCCGTAGGTGTGGTGCCCAGATCTGCTCACAATACTCCAACTGGAGACTAATCGAGGGTTTTGTATAACTGTAGCATAACTTCTACATCTTTAGACTCCAGTCCTCTTGACATAAAATTCAGCATTCCATTAGCTTTCTTGATTATCTTCAAGATCTGTTTGTGTCATTTTTAAGATCTATGCACCTGAACACCCAAACTTCTTTGGACATCCACTATATTTAACTTCATACCAGGTAGAAAGTACCCTGATCTATCCCTTTTCAGTCCAAAATGAATAACCTCGCACATACATCTGCCACAGTTATTCCCATTCACTTAGTCTAACAATATCCCTTTGTAATTTCATGCTATCATCTACACTGTCTATGATGCCACTTTGTGTCATCAGCAGGTTTGGATATATGCAATTAGCCAAGTCCTAAATAAATAATGTGAATAATTGAGGCCCTAAAACAGAGCTTTGTGAGCACTTCTGGCAGGCAGAATGTAAGCACAGTCTGGGTGACTGCTTCACAGCACGCCTATGTTCTGCCTGCTTCCAGTTGCCTGCCGCTTCAACACCCTATCCTGTTCCCTGGCCAATATCTCTGTCTCAGGCTTGCTGCAGTGCTGTAGCCAAGCTCAGTATAAGCTGGAAGAACAGGACCTCATTTTCTCCTTGGGCACCATGCAGCCTTCTGGACTCAATATCGAGTTCCATAACTTTAGGGCTTGAACTCTGCTAAATCCTAGCACCCATTCCCACACACCAGGCCTTGTTATCACACAGTCTGCTATTACACACAACCCATTGTTAGCCACTGACAGCCCTCATTAACAGCTGTTCACCCTCCCAGCCAGATTATTATCCACTCCTTTGTCTGTCGAACTGTTCTTATCTCTCTTTGGCCTCTATCCCCACCAATGGTTTACTCCTTACCCCATCCCTCTACCCACCTTCGGCATAAAAAGTGACATGTTCCTGGGTACCAACAGTTCTGAGGGAGGGTCACCGGACCCAAAACATTAACTCTGTTCTCTTCATAGATGCAGCCAGACCCACTGAGCTTTTCCAACAATTTCTGTTTTTGTTTGTGATTTACAGCATTCAGTTATTTCGGTTTTTATTTAGTCTCTTATGTGGAACCTGATTGAATGTCTTCTTAAAGTCCATATAAACATATGCATAGATATTCCCCTGTACACTACCTCAGTCACCTCTTCATGCTAGTTCTCCCTGTTTAACTGAAACTTTTGAAAGTGTTCAGTTTCCCCGTCATTGATGTTCCAGAGAGTAATAAGAGTCAGCCAAACTGATGAAGGACTGGTGTTACATATAGGCCAGACCAGGTAAGGATGATAGACTTCTTCCCTAGAGGAGAATAGTGTGTCAGCTGGATATTTCTGACAATTGAAACATAGTCTCCACTTATATTGGATGGTGGAGCAGGCTTAAAGGGCCAAATGGCCTACTCCTAGATTATATTAGCCTAGATTTAAATTCCAGCCTTTCACTAGAATTTTACCACCTCCACAAGGTGGGATTCAAACTCAGAATGTTAGTCTAGGACTCTGGATGACTAAAGCATGTGCCACTGCCTCCCAGCTCTCGTTGAGGTAGTTGACTATTCCAATGCTCTCTAGCCTTCCATCTTGGACTCACTGTAAACTGGAGTTCATCCATAATTCTGCTGCCTGTTTTCTAAAATGGGTTAGGCCCCCATTACAAACTGGGCTTATTGAGCTATGTTGGCTTCTACACTAGCAAGGTGTCAATTTTCAAATTCTCATCCCTTCATGTTTGGTCCACCTTATCGCAAGCCCCACAATCCTCCAGGAGCTCCATATGTTTTTTTCAATTATATTATCTTGCTCATCATATATTAGATAATTCCATTATTGTGCTTTCAGCTAACAAGTTTCTAAGCCTTGGAATTGTCTCCCTAAGTTTTTCTCTATCATTTTCCTTTCAGGCCTTTTCTAAAATCTACCTACGTGACTCTTTAGATTTAGATCGCTCGTCCTAATATCTCCTTATCTGATTTAGTGTCAAATTTTGTTGAACAATGCAGAGTGATGTGCTGTGGGATGTTTCACTGCATTAAACATGTTATCTAAGTGCAAGTTGTTATTGTATTGTCCTGGAAGTTGTATTTACTTCTGTTTTTTTTGAGAGCAGCCCAAAACAATTATGGAAAATTTATAGCAGTGATTATTCTTATAAGAAGAGAAAAATTGAAGCAGCAAATATTTATTTATATTGATACATTTGATTGGATTTTGACGGTAATCCTTTTTTTGAAGTTTATGAATGACAGCGTTAAAAAATTTGTGGCAGCTCAGTCAAACACAACTAAAAATGGTTAGATAATCGTTTTCTGAAGCTTTTTTGGGAAAGAGCAGAGTAGGTCTCAGCTGCAGAAATTAGCAATACACTGCTCTCACAATTCAACAACCACAGAGAAGTCCCAAATGGACATGGTGTAACTATGTTAAATATTTAATTTGTGATGAATTGCAAGCTCATTTATGGTGTTGACAATCAATGCAGACAGTCTTCCCCACCACCTCGAACGAGGTCACCATGAAAATCAAACATTGAGTGCTGGAACACATTCAGAGAGGCAGGGTCACAGAATTCCAATGCCTTTGCTCACGTGTACCTTGACTTTTAAAAGGTTTGTGTCTAAACACTTAAGGTGCAGTTTGTTCCACAATACTGCAATGCTGCCTGGCAGTTAGTCTACTGTGGGTTTCCAAACTGTACATAAACACAGACATTATTTGGTTTACTGTTAAGTCTGCTTCGTAACTTTTTGTGTTTTACTGTTTCAAGTAAACTAACCCACAAAGTTAATCTACCCCGATTAACGATTGTTTATTAGACCATAATCATTAACATGACATGGTGGCAGCAGTGGTGAACATCATGCTGATGAGGCTTATTGTGCTTGAACAATCAGCCAGCAATCTAGTCCACAGGTTAACACATGTCAGCAGTCTTCAATCATGCTAAGGTGCTTGAGAAAAACCTGATAGTTGACACAATTACTAGAATGTGACCTCAGGGAGATATGGCCTCTGATTTGCACCAAGGAAATGTCCAGCTTTCAATCGATTTTACAGGACTTATAACAGGAAAGGCCACTGGCAAAGGCTATACCGATGAACGAAGGTTGATGTAGCCACAAAGAGTTGTGTAACGACCCAAACGGACTGCACACAATTACCTTCAAACTATTACAAAGATCATCTGGCTTCCCACACGAGGCATGAAATAATTCACAAACTAACATCTAATGATTACAAGAGATAAGACTTTTTTTTGGACGATAGACAAAAAGTGAAAATGGACACTGCTTGTAATAAAGGGAAAATGTACAAAGCGGCATTTGCAATTCAGAAAAATAAACAAAGCTAACTGATGCATTTGAGAAATTGTAACTGTTTGTGGCCATTGAATGCATATGAACTGGCACCAGTTGTTGTGGGATCAGGAGGACTCAGAACCTTCTAATTGGTTAAGCTGGAGATGGACATGGACTCTGAATAAAATAAATGAGAGAAGCAAGGCAACCTGTAGAAGTTGTTTGCATCAATATATCTCCCCCTTCTCTGTAAAGTTGCACTCTGTCAACAGAGCAGAAATAATCCATTCAGAGACACTGAAAGAAATAATTCCAAAACCCAAATGAAACGGAAGTATGAATTAACCACTGAACTAAAGATTGATCATCACCATGCAGATAACTGCATGGCATCACTGAAGATTCAAAAGGATTATGAAACCAACCTATCTAGTTTTGTAATTTAGACTGATGATACTGATGATACTGTTTTTTTTCCCTCCACTCATAATATTTGTTTAACAGGTTTATTCGGAAACATTAACTTTCGGAGCGCTGCTCCTTCATCAGTGGTTGTGGAGTAGAAGAGTTTTTGCTATAAATTCAGAGTCTTATGATCTTATACTCCACAACCACCTGATGAAGGAGCAGTGCTTTGAAAGCTACTGCTTTCAAATAAACCTGTTGGACTATAACCTGGTGTTGTGTGATTTTTAACTTTGTACACCCCAGTCCAACACCGGCAGCTCCAAATCATAATATGTGTTTTGCTTTTTCTCATTGTGCATGCATGCATTCATGTGTGTGTGAATTTTAAAAAGGGTGAAATTTAAGTGACATAAATCAGAATTGATTTGTTACTGTGAAGTGTGTTACAATAAATAGAATTATTTTTGCTCTTACTGAAGGACCCTGAAGTGCTTGTCCAGATTAGGAAGGACCCTGAAGTCCTTGTCAAATCAGACAGGAAAATTGGGATTTTTGGTAGTTTTATTGAATTTTCACATTTGTGATGACTTAGGAAAGAGTGGGGCTCGATCTACCTTGCACAATCCCCAGTGAGTCTTGAAATGAAGTACACAATGAGACAAAGCATGATGAACACATTTTTCACACTGTCAAACATAAAAAATCTGTGATTTTTATATGTTGCTGTTTTTTAGATTTTAGATTTCAATCTAGCGGCATATGGGTGTTGATCCATTTTGTGAAATGTTTTAAAAATTAACAAGGTCAGTTTGTGCTTCCTTCAGTGTTAATGGAAGCTTGTAATTCTGTGAGGGTTAATGACTGGAGAGAGAAGATATTAAGCCAGTAAATAGCAGAAGCTGAGATGAACAAGTCTTTAAAAGATGTCCAGAAGCTTTTGGGCAATTCAATGAGCTGGGTCCAACAGCAAATATAGTAGCTCATATAAAATGAGATTGTTCAAAGCAATTAAAGAAATATGTTATATCAGTGAAAGAATATAATTTGTGAATTTTTAAGAGCAAGAGCATTTGTTTTGACATCTGTACTGGTTATTTAAAGCTGAGAAAATCCAAGACTTCAGTTGTATGAGTCATCAAGGGAAAAGAGTCATCATAACTCACAAGTCAAACATACAGGTATGATAGGGAAGGAATTTCTCATTTTTTTTTGATTAACTATAAACATACAATGTTGGAGAGTGTGTGGAATTTTGTTTTGCTGTGTGTTCTAAAATCTTTCAAACAGTGTTGTATTTAGGCTTGATTTGGTTTATGTAAATGTTATTTCTTTTGTGTAATAAACTCGTGTTATTACTAAATCTAAATCTGCAGATTTGCATGCTTATGTTCAGTGAAAAGCCTCTCCGTTGCATTAAAAGAAAAACACAATATAATCTTTCAAGCCTGATTTCTTTCTGGGATTTCACTTCTCCAACAGTAAAAGCTGGGATCATAACACAGTCTCATGGTAGATATTGATGCCATCCACTGTCTGAAGTGTTTACAAATATTCTTCTTAAATGTTCTCAGAAAATTCAAGACTATTTGTTTTCCTCTAAGACTGCCACACAGGAAAATGGCAAAGTGCTATCCCTGAAATTTCTTTTAAAAAATGTACCCACAAACATGGGAAGCCATGAAGAAACCTACACAATATAAAACTTTAAATATGCAGTGATGAGAAGTCAATCAAATTCTGCGGGAGCAGCTACAGAAACATCGATTTAAGCTCACAACTGTACTGGAGAAAAAGACAGACCAGCAAAAATAGGTGAAGATGTGGATACAAGAATCTGTAAATCACATAAGGGGACAGTCCTTTCAGAAATAGATGCTAACAATGCCATACTCAAACAGGATACTGAAACCATACAACCATTGAAACAGCAAGTGGAAAGGGTCCAGGCTTCCAAGAAATCCAAAAGGAAAATAAAGTTGAAGAGACGGGACATGTAGTAGCAGAGACCTGTGGTAGAGTAACTGACAGAGATTGATTGCCATGAATGATTAACAATTCCAATATAATTCTATCATAAGACTATCAATATGATAGATAGGAAACTACATTTACCTCCAAATCTAAATACTGCAGGTCTGTGAATCTGAAATAAAAACTGGAAATCTTGGAAATACACAGCAGCTCACACTGTATATGTACGAAGTGAAAAATAGTTCATGTTTTGAATTGATGGATCTTCGTCTCTTTTTTTGTCTCGAAATTCATGTATTCTTATCCATGGAGATGGTGAGACAAGTGGGGCAAGAAAGAGATGAATGAGGGAAGAGTCTTTTTATCACATGGGAAAGGGTCTTGCATTTTGTTTAGCAAATGTCGACTTGTGTCTGGTGATTTATGTGCAGTGCTTGTGTATTTGTACATGAGCCCAAATCATTGTATAATTATTTGTGGTCTTCCCACTGGTTTTGCCACATACATGACCCGCTGCTAGATTTACCCTGGATTTGTGACCATAGCTCGCGTGACCCAATATTTAGTCTTGCATTGGGGTTTAGTGCCTGTACTTTATATTGCTTTATCAGTGTTGTTTTTAATGTTAAAGTGGTATTGAAACATTTGCTGTTTTGTCTGCATCAACTTACATTTTCTCATTATAGAAATCTGATGCTTATAACAGCTAATGAACAATATACTTAGGCAAAGTAAATACATGAAGTTCATATTGTTAGACACACACACAAAAAAAAGCTATGGAAATGCATTTAATGTGAAGCTAGAAAACATTTTCTGCATTTTTTCTTTAGGATTCCCAGTTTTTATTGTGGCCATCACCCTAGCAACTACTGGTGACAAATACATAGCAGACAATCATTGTTGGCTGAACATTCAGAGTGAGATCATCTGGGCCTTTGTTGGGCCTGTCCTTTTTACTCTAACAGTGAGTACTTTAGTCCCCTTGACTTCTGCAGTGACACATGAAATGAAAATGTCGTATTTTCGATCTATTTATATGTTGGAAGTTACCAATTCAAAAATGAAGCTCTTAGAGGAGCAGCTTTTTATGCATTATTATGGAATAAATAAGTGACTTTTAAGTCATGATTAACTTTATTCCAATAATCTTTTATCAGAGATCTATTTTCTAATTGCACGTTTTTTAATCAAGTTTACTTGTTTTCTTTCGCTGCACTGATTAAAATCTTTGTTGTTGACATTTTGTATAGTGTAATTAATTAGCATAGTTGCCAGCACAATGCTTTAAGATTTAGTACAGATGCATGAATGGCTATAATGTTAACACAGCAACATTTTCTCGTTAAGAGCTAGAAACCTTGTGGATAACAGAGATTGCTTGTTAGGTGATGTGCAGTTTCTGGGCAGTCAGTTTTGGGGAATAGATGGATAACTTGATTCAACCTGTTCAAATGTGTTATGACACACCTCTGAAGCAATTAAAACTTGAACCCAGGACTCCTGGTTCAGAGGTAGGGACACAATTATTCTTCACTGTCATTTCTGACCCATTGCTGCCTTATTTACAGGCAGTTTTATATTAGAACACCTAATCGTTACACAGCTGTACTCGCCAGAGTTAACTGCATGGAAAGTAGGAAATTAAGCACTTGACCTTTAGCGGCACAACTTATTTGAGTCTTAAGAGCAGGTAACATGCCAGGCTGTCAGAGGTCTTAATTAAACAGGGGACAGAATCCCAGTTTCCCAACATTGAGTTGAATTCATTAGATTAAAGGGTGATGTGTCAGCAGCAGAACAGCTAACGCTGCCCCTGGTCATATGAACCTCTTTATGTATTTGTATATGATGAACACTCAGGGAATGGCGAGTGTGAACATGACTGGAAGTAAGCTGGACTTCCACTTGGAGGTGGAATTGCAGCTCACGTGTAGTCACTTGGCGACTAGCCAATGAGCTATGCCCAATCAAGGAGCCCAGTCCATTATACTGAGGCTATTCCAAACACCCAGCCATGTGATGACACGCAGCAACTCCCCTGATTCAAACCTCTCATTGGCATTCAGTGTATCCTTATCCAACATGACAAATTGCAGCATTATTAGCATATCAAGAGATCCTGCGACCTTTCTCCCAACCTATCCCCATGCCACACAGTGCCCACACATTTTAACCTGTGCCCCAGGTCAGTCATTGAAAGGTTTTCAGAGAATTGTGTGCCTCCTATAACAGTGGATCCACTTTTAAGTACATAACCTCAAGAAACCAAAAGGTTTGCACCCATCATCTAACTGTCTTTGCCTTCCTGCTTGTGGGTTTGTTTTTGCTAGGCTCTTTCCTCTCAGTCCCACCAACAGGCTTGTAAAGCCTAGTCCCTGTGAGATATCTGTTCCTCTCTCCTCATCATAACCCTCCATGAACATGACGGTCAACCCCCACGACCATAATTTCTTCTCCCATGCTAACTGCAATCTCTCCCACTCCCATACCACAACCACCACCATCACAGGAAGCCTTAGCAATGCCCTCTCCCCTCCTGCCGCAGTCTTCTGGGGTCAGATAGACGGGAAACCTGCAATACTACAATGAAAATACATTGTGCCAGTAAAGACAGAGGGAGCCCTATACCTTGAGGTTTCCCATCCAGAGGTCTTGTCACTCCAAAGTGACACCTTATGAGATAGGCTTGTAATCCTCATCCCTTTTTATTGTGTTCACTTGTGAGATATGGGTATTGCTGGCTGATCAACATTTATTGCCCATTCTTGAACTGAGTGGCTTGCTAGATCATACATAAGGCAGTAAAGAGTTAACCACATTGCTGTGGGGCTGGAATCTCTGGCCTGCACGTGAGTCAGATGAGTCAGATGGATTTTACCAACAATCGACATTGTTTTTTATGGTCATCAGTAAATTCTTAACTCCAGATTTTGTTTTATTCAATTCAGATTTCACCATCTGCTGTGGCAGGATTCAAACCTGGGCCCCCAGAACAATGGCTGCATTTCAGGATTAATAGCCTAGCAATAATACCACTAGACCATCACATTCCCTGTGTCCCCTTCTTTAGTTTGGTTTCACTTTTTTGCTCAAGGTTAGAGTGGTGCTGGAAAGGCATAGCAGGTCAGGCAGCATTCAAGGAGCAGGAAGAAAAATCGACGTTTCGGGCAAAAGCCCTTCATCAGGATCTCATCAAGCCCTTTCTTCTCGGATGCTGCCTGACCTGCTGTGTTTTTCCAGCACCACTCTAATCTCCAGCACCTGCAGTACCCACTTCTGCCTAGTTCACTTTTTTGCTGTCTGATAACTGTCTGAAACATCCTGGGACATCTTACAGTGTTGAAGGCACTATGTAAATGCAAGAGGTTATTATTGTTATTAAGTAGTGTTAATTACAACTAAGACTTTAGACAGAAAGATGCATTGGTGATGAGGCTAACCTTTTCTGGAGTAATTTTAATGCTATTGTCACATGGATGTAAAATGCATTAAATTCAACAGTGTCTCTGCGGGGACTCTGAAGTTTGAGTGACAATCGATCTATACCTTTGCCACCTCCATGAAGCTAAGCTCTGAACAAATAATTGCTGCTCAGAGCAGAGTCCAGTTGTGCGCCATTTTACAATTGCACAAACAAAAAGAGGTAAAACATCTAATTTTCATCAACAATATTTGATTTGTACAGCTACATTTAGGCAATCATGTCCATACTTCCAACAATGTGTTTTGATCATTGAATGGCAGTAGAACTGAGCATTAATAATTACTTAGATTGACTGATATACCTCTCCAACAAGGTGAACAGAATAAATGCTATTTCTTAGATTGAACATGGTCTTTTCCAAACTCCTGGTTGTGCTGTATGGCTTCATTTTCAACCTGTTTCCCTGACAACCATTTTCTTTGCTGTCTTAATCTGTCACTATTATCCCTTAGCTCACTTTGAATCATTTGCTCTTTGTAAAATAGTAAAAGAGCTTCTTATGCACTGTTTAGAGGTTAACTTTAACAAGCAATGAAAATCAATAACTGCATCAGTTGTGGAGATAAACGAAGACAGATTCTTCACACTCCATCATGACAAGATTTCACACAAAATGTGACAACTTTCTGATTTTGGTTTTACTTTTTAGCACAGCATGCTGTGGTATACCTGAAATACTTAGACTCCATATCGCGATAGGTTTGCTGTCTGGGTCTTATGCATTACATTTAAATGTCAAGAATGGTTAAATTACAAAATTAATTCTTTTGTTTCTGGGATTGTGATTATTGTGTACACCTGTTCCTTTTCACTTGTCAGCGTATGAATATCTGTGTCCAACATGGCTCCTTGAATTTGTGACTTTCTATACTTCGTATACCCAATTGTTACTCCTCAATCTGATGTTGCTTTTGTTACTTTAATTCTCCAGTGGTTTCCCACTCTTTTCGTACAATTGCTACTTTTTCAGTTGCTGCTTCTTTTCGCTTTCATCTCCTTTATTCTTTTCCTTTCATCATCTGATGGTTTATTCTTTAAATTTTTAAAAGTTTTCTTTATAAATTTTTGTTTCCCTCATAATGTTTCCCTTCAGGAGGATAAACATATAAAGACCAAAAATTAAATAGACATAGGGACAGAAAATGTAGCTGTGGAAACATATAGAGAATAAAGTGGATTATCTCAATTTTATAATTATTGTGATATAAATATTTTTGCATGTAACATGTATCGAGTCTAAACCAACATAGTCGTCTTGTCTCTAATTCTTAATTATTGTTAAACTCTATAGTAAAAACTATTTAAATCTAGGCCATCAGCTATAACTTGCTTTTTCTAATGAAAAGGTGCAAATAGACATCATAAAATAAATGAATTGTTAAAACATAAAAAAAATTGATTTATTGAGTTTAGTTCATATAAACTTGAAATGGTTGAATTTCTGAAATATTGAGAAGCACAATTAGTTACCAAAATATCTCTAAATGAATTCAAAGTTATTGGAAAACCGAACTATAGTGTGACAACTGGAACTTGTCCGTAAGAAAATTGAAAAATTGCCGACAATTTTAAATAGGCACTCATTGTGGTGTTTCAGATTAACCTTTTATTGTGTAGTCTATGAGGATAAATTCAATTTTTGCAACAAAAGCCTTTGTAAAATTAATCCAAAGGAGACCTCACTTACAATGAAAAATAATTTCCCATCTAAAGTCAATTAATTGCAAAATCATCTTTTCCTTTCTTTGGATTTATTTATTATCTGCACAACCTTTTAAATATCAGCCTACTTCACCTATCACCGAATGTTTAAACCAATTTACATTTTAACTAGTTCTTTTCAGTGGTTCAATGAAATACCTTCTGAAAGGTATTATCAAAATGTTATTTCTTACTGGTTTGTTGACTGTAATTTGGATGTCACCTTTCTTTCCAAAGATTATGGAAATCAGCTTTTGATCTGTTTCCTGTAATATCCTGATGCAATGTTAGTCAAAGAGTGTAGTCGTTCTAACATGAGGTAGTTCATTAAAAAAAAAGCTGCTAAATCCAATCTTGCAGATTTTGTAGATTTATGGAAAGTTTATCAGTTATTACTGCGGTGATTTTAGTTTTGAATTCCTTGTTTTCCATTGAAATTTACCATTGAACTTATGTTCAATGTAGTTGACTGTAAAATTCAGTCTGAAATGGCTTAGAAAATGACTTCATTGTATCCAACCACTATGCAGTCTGATTAAAAAGGACTGAAACCCAGATGGGCTACTTGACCTGGACCAATGCTCTGGAAATCAATCTTGCACACAAGCCTTGTTCTCCTTGCAAACATAAAGGGTTTATAGAAAATTTGGAGAGATGCCCCACAGACTTGTCAAGGAAATTCATGGTCATTCTCACAGATCCATACCTTACAAACAATCTTGCAAGCACCATCGTCACCATCCCACTGACAAGCCAGGCCCAGCAGAGATAGCAACATAGCAGCAGCATAGCAACAACCAGATGGATGGGAGTTATCCTGGGAATTCCCAAAGTTTACTCTGGAACTTGTGCAATCTCATAGCATCAGGTCAGATGTGGGCAAGGAAGACTCCGAACGACCACTACCCTCTCCCTCAGGCGATAACTCAGTTCTTTTACATGTTCAGTACCACGTGGAGGATGGACTGAGAGAGGTAAGGGGATCAATGAATGAACAGTGCAGGAGGCCAAGTCACTTGAAGCACCAGAAACACCTAAAATAAGGTGTCATGCTGGTGAAGCTATAGTACAGGATTATGTGTGGGCAGTGCAGTGGAGGCAGCATACCAGAGAGAGCGAAGCAATCCCACAATTCGGGCATTGGATAGGTATATGGAGGATAGTGGGTTAGTATAGGTTAGGTGGGCTTGGATCGGCGCAACATCGAGGGCCAAAGGGCCTGTACTGCGCTGTATTCTTCTATGTTCTATGTTCTACAACCAATAAATCACACCTTAGCCCCGTAGTCCTGCCATACCTAGTTATGAATGTGGTAGACAATGAAGAAACTTACTGGATAAGGCTAAATTACCTGCAATATTTGCTTCAGCCAGAGTATCTGCTGAACAATCCGTCTTGACCTTCTCTGAGATCCCCGGCATTACTGATGCAAACCTTCAGCCAATTGATTTACTCCATGTGATAACAAGGAACAGCTTAAGACCCTGGATATTGCAGAGACTATAAGCCCTCGCAACATCAGGTAATAGTACTGAAGGTTTGGGCTTCAGAACAATCTGTACCCCTACCCAAGCTGTCCTGGTACAGCCACAACACTGGCATCTACCTAGCAATGTGGGAAGTTGACCAGGTAAAACAAAGGATAATTCCAACCTCATCAATTATCGCCTTATCAATCTATTCTCAACCATGTCTAAAATGGTGGAAGATGTCATCAACAGTTCTATTAAGCAGCGTTTACTCAACAATGACCTCCCACTGACACTCAGTTTGTATTCTGTTAGGCCTACAAAGCTCCTGACCTCATTACAGCCTTAGTCCAACATGAACAAAGGAGTTTAGTTCAAGAGCAGTCATGGACTGGCTCTCCTTGAGGTCAAGATCACATTCAACCATGGGTAGCACCAAGGAGTCTTATCAAAACTACATGAAATGGGAATCTAAGGGAATTCTCTTCAATGGTTGAAATCATACCTGGCATAAAGAAAGCTAATTGTGGTTGTTCAGTGTCAGTTATCTCAGTTCCAGGATTTCACTGCAGAAGTTTCTTGGGGTAGTGTCCTAGGCCCAACTATCATCTGTTGCTTTGTCAATGACATTTCCTCCATCATAAAGACAGAGGTGTGGATGTTCACTGATGATTGCGCAATGTTCAACACTATTTGTGACTCCTCCAACTGTGAGCCAGTCCATGGCCAAATGCAATAAAACCCAGACAATATTCAGGCCTGGGTTACAGTGACAAGTAACATTAGAACCACACAAAGGCCAGGCAGTGACCATCTCCAATGAGAGAATTTAACTAGTAACTGTAATTTTCTTGAATTTTATTCTAAATTTTAAGTATTTTAAACTTGAATAAGGACAATTATGAGGGACTGAATGCAGAGTTAGCTAATGTGAATTGGCAAATTAGGTTAAAGGATAGATCAATAGAGATGCAATGCAGATATTTAAGAAAATAATTCGTAATAACACAAAAGATATATTCCAATTAGAAAAAAATAATTCCAAGGTAGGACCCACCAACTATAGTTATCTAAAAAAACTTATAAAAGGGAAAAAAAGGTATAATTGTGTAAATTTTATCCTGTGTAGACAATGTGAGCATCACATACAGGAGAGACACCAGCAACTAGGCGCCATGTTAGACTGATGTTGGAACAGCATCACTGGCCTCAGTGGCTAAAGGTGTTATTCTGCATAAAATGGTCAGCAATGGTTGTGCCATGGGCTTGTATTGGACATAGACAATGGATAAGAGTCACCAGGGATTGGGAAGGTGTGGGAGTATGTCTAGTGAAGTGAATGGGTCTGTCTGTGGTGTTGTCATCTATAGAAAACCTGGGTTGTGCAGGTCCCTCCTTACCCTGCTCACTCCAGGTGTGGGTGCGGCCATTTTCTCTCCCATTGTGTAGCTGCAATTTCCAGGTTGATGGAAGGTGACAGCAAGGGCTCCTCAGGCAGTACATTCCAGGCTCTATCTTTATGTGTCAGTGAGGACCTGAATATGTACATCCACTTCCTGTAGCCAATGGGCTTCACATTTCCTCAGATTCCTCCTCACCGTCCCCCTCCTGTCCTTACATCCTGTGCCCTCAAACAGCCCCTGGCATATGAGGTGACCGTGCAATGTATGCTCATAGACTGCTCTCTCACTACCCCCTCCAAAGGCCAAGTTGATAATGATTCTCAACAAATACACCCTGCCTGCATACCCCATTCCCATCCGTGCTTAACTGTATACCCCCTTACACATTCAGTTACACCCTTTACAATTTTGACCCCATAGTTCCCAGCTTGCAGACCCCAATCCCCATGAGTAGCTTTCTAGTCTCCTTCCATGCAGAAACCCCCTTTCACCCCTTATTCCCCTTACCCCAGACTTTATTGCATGGACTGACTGTGGTTGAGCTCCTTGAACAACCTGACTGGACAGTCCCGGATGACAAGTTGACCGTGATTCACTGGGGAATGCAGAGACACTGATCCCTGTATAGAGCGTATCTTGACTGGATACCTAACCATGGCCAAACAATTCAACTGATCTCTCATGAACCATGCCGGAACCCCCCACCCCGGCGTTCACTTAGGATCACTGTGTTTAGACTTTGAGACATACCCAATTCCATGCAGCACATGCAGGGTGTTTGCTGTGTAAGCTGCAGGCACATGGTCCAGCTGTGAGATTGATGTAGCAGTGAACCATACAACAAGATAGCCACACCCTTAACTGAGCACTGCTGGCCCAGTGAAACAAGCTGTTTGGCTCTGTTGTTGCTGTAAGAGGCAAAGCAAGACTCTGTGAGAATGCAGGTATGTTCTAATTGCATGAGAGGCTAAGACAGCTAGAAAGTAGCACCAAGATACAGCTTATTCCAGTCTGTGAGCTGGGTTCCTGTCCCTATTTACAAAGTATCATTGCAGCAGCATTGCAATGCTAGCTCATCGTTCCTGAGTAATAATCATCTTGATACCCGAATCTCTGTTAGAAAATGCAATGTCTCATTCTTGACATCGAGAAAGCCACAGCCCAACTTCTCGTGCAATTCTCCCAGATTTCTCGCCATAGTTACATCATTCAGGCCCTTCTAAAGTTTTGCTCAACATGATTTTGTGGAAGGGAGATCATGTTTACTAATTTATTGGCGTGTTTTGAATAAGTAATGTGCTGTGGATGAAGGTGAACCAGTGGATGCACTGTATTTAGATTTCTAGAAGGAATTTGATAAGGTGCCATATTGAAAATTATTGCAGAAAATAGAAGCTCCTACTGTAGGGAGTAACTAGTTAGCATGGATAGAGGATTAGCTGACTAACAGGAAAGTAGGCATAAATGAGTCATTTATCTGTGTGGCAACATGTGCCAAGTGGTCTGCCACAAGGATCGTCCTGGGATTTCAACTTGTACAATATATATGACTGACTTGGGCTAAGGTATCAAATGTGTGACTGATAAATTTGCTGATGATAAGATATGATGAAGGCGTAAAGAGGGACATAGATAGGTTAAATGAATGTGCAAAGATCTGGCTAATGAGCTATTATCAGGGAAAATGTGAAAACATCTCTTTTGGCAGGCAGAATAAAAAAGATGCATATTATCTAAATGGTGAGAGGTTATAGAGCTCTGGGGTGCACAGAGATCTGGATAGCCTATTGTGTGAATCTCAAAAGTTAGGATGCAGCATAACAAGTAACTCAGAAAACTAGTATAATATTAGCTCCGGTAACGCTACTCGATTAGTTAGTGTAGGGGAATTAAATACAAAAGTAGTGATTAAGATTATGCTTCAGTTGTAGAGGGCTCCAGTGTGACCACAGCTAGAATGCTGTGTCCTTATTTTAGGAAGGTGTAAATGTGTTGGAAATAGATCAAAAATCTAAAATCTGGAATGGGCTGCTTCTCTTCTAAGGACAGGTTGGGCAGTCCATGCTGCATCCACTGGAAGTTAAAAGAGTAAGAGTCAACTTGATGGAAAGATTTAAGGTGACTGGGTTGATGTGGATAGGAGGTTTCCTCTTGTGGGAAAATCTAGAACTAGGGGGTTACTGTTCCAAAATAAGGACTCACTATTTAAGACCAAAATTAGCTGTTCTTTTTTCTCTGTGGGTTGTGAAACTTTGGAACTCTCCCCCTGAAACTGGACCTTCAAACCCATGGCAACTACCATCCAGGAGGACAAAAACCAGTTCATCTCTGAGCCCCATTTCTTCCGCACTTTGAAATATATCACCGTTCTTTTGGTGTCACTGGGTAAAATCTTCCAAACTCCCTCCCTGACATCATTGCGGGTTTACCTATGCCAGTGTACTGTATTGGCTCAATAACGTAGCTCACCATCACTTTCTTAAGGGCTACTAGTGACAGGCAATAAACGCTGGCTTAGACATTGATATCTAAATCCTTTGAGCGAATATGAATGAATAAGAATTTCTCTAAAAGTTGTGGAAGCAGAGTTTTTGAGTATTTTTACAGCAGAGTTGAACAGATATTTGATTAACATGTGAGGTGTTGAAACAATATTAGGGATGGTTGGGCATGTGGAGTGAACATACGAGACATGATCTTAATGATTGCCAGAGTATCCTCGAGAGGCAGCGTGCCCTCCTGCTTCGAATTCCTATGTTTGACTGTTCTCCTTCGCTGATCCTGCACTAGATCAATAGTTGAGTATTGTGCCATGTATGCAATAGCCATATGCTTAACTGTATTTGGCAAATTTGGATTCGTGGCATTTTCCACTGGCCACTCCTATGACTTATGTAGATGATGGCCACTTTTGACTGCTCTGTTTGTTGTACAGGGAGAGGTAGGTGAGAGCTCTGTTTAGCATGTATGTGGTCACAAAACCTTGTTACACCTCCTCAATGAAAGCACTCAAATTTTCTTCACATTGGGTAATTCTGTCCATGTTCCCTAGTCTACCTTCCATTCCTGCATTCATTTTTTTCTGCGATAATCACAGGATTAGTGAAGCACCGAAGGAGGCCATTTAGCCTTCATGTCAATGCTGGCTCACTGAATGAACATCCCACACAGTGCCATTCTCCTATCTTCTCCCGGCAACCCTGCACATTGTTCCTTTTTAAATAACCATCAAATTCTTTCCTGAATACCTCAACTGAGCCTGCCTCCACCAGAGTGCAATCCAGACCCTAAACATTTATAGAGTCATATGACTGTATATGAAGTACAGCATGGAAACAGACCCTTCGGTCCAACCCATCCATGCCAACCAGATATTCCAACCCAATCTAGTTTGTTACGTGAAAATGTTTATCCTAATATCATTTTTGCTTTTTTTTAACCACTTGTTATCTGTGCCTATCCATTCTCAGTCCTTTTACAATTGGGAACATATTCTCTCTGTTTATTCCAGACTTCTCGTAATTTAGAATAATTTGATCGGATCTCTCTCAGCCTCCTCTTCTGTCAGGAAAACAATCCCAACTTCTCCAATCGATCATTGTTATAGCAAATTCTCAACCCTGCAGCCTTTCTCAGGAATCTCTTCTGCACTTTCTCCAATGCCTTCACATTCTTCCTGAAGTGCAATGATCAAACCTGGACACAATACTCCAGCTGAAACGGGGGGAATAAATCTGCAGTCTAGTTTCAATTGGAAACAGTGTGGACCATTATTACCTGCAGCTCTGTTTGCTTCCTGTCGATTATAGCCATTCCTGTAGTTGTACAAATGTGCAGGGAGATTATCCTAATTGTATTCATGAAGCAACACCATAGAATCTAACAAGGTCAGCTGATTATTTTTGTGTAAAGTCCTGAATGTACATTTACATTTGGATGCAATTGCTGAAATGGCTGTTTTCAATCTAGGTATATTACCTTCACTTTTCACCTTGTTTCCTTTTCACATATCTAAGTCACTCTACAGTTCATAATAACTGAAACAATTCACTATATTAAAGACGCTAACTGCTACCTATCAGCTGCAGAAGGTGTAAAATGGGGCAATTTTTATTTTTTCCAATCACAGATCAATACATTTGTACTTTTACGTGTGGTAATGATCACAATTACAAGCTCACAACGGCGCTCCATGATGTTGGCATCAGACAGCAGCCTGGCACAACGTGCTTTGTGCCAGATATGGTGAGTCATTGTGAAATTTATATCTGTTGTTTTTGTAAGCAGTACAAGGTGAAGGGTAATCCATATTTTGTTAATGTACCTTATGTAATCTGAGGATAGTTAAGCTGTACTTGCACTTCAAATGAGAAATGCATTTAGTGAAACAGTACTGATGCTTTTGACAGGATATACTATATCAATTCTAATCTGCAAATACAAGTCAAGTTGATTAAAAGCCATGTTTAAAAGCATGAAAAAGTGTCTCAAGGGAAGCTGCAGATTGAAATACACTTATAAATTTCCAATATTCTTCTCAATTGTGCCTTGTTCTGATTCTGTGCACTGTGAAGGTACACAAGCATTCTTTTATTGATTTTAATTAAAAATCACACAACCCTAGGTTATAGTCCAAGCACTAGCTTCCAATTAAACCTGTTGGACTATAACCTGGTGTTGTGTGATCTTTAACTTTGTACACCCCAGTCCATTACTGGCATTTCCATATCATTCTTATTGATTACTTTTTGACCCAGGTACCCAATGTCCAATATAACCTTGAAATGCTTCTGGTACATCCAAAATCTAGAGTTGGGGCAACACATTTTGGCCAGAAAAGTGGAAGAAAAGCTTTTTATGCTAGTTTTCAGTCCTGATACAGAGTAGCTGAAGTTTCAAACATGATTTGACCTTCTTTATGATCTGCTCAGCAGAGTGAAGAATGTAGTGGGATAAAGGACTGGCACCAATAGTGAAGTGGAGAGGAATGACAGGGAGCACAAAACCGAAAAAACAGTGATGTGTGTTGGAATTTAGGGCTGACAAATATCACAGGGGTTTTGCGGAGCATGGGTGTAGACTTGTTTGAAGATTGCATTTCCATTGTCAAAACACTGGGCAACAGGGCAGTGCAGTTAAGTGACTAGTGTGATGACCTTTGTGCAGGGCAGGGTACAACTATTGTGTCACCTGTAAGTTATTTAACTGAGGGTAACTGAGAATGTGTGGTGCATCCTCCTTAAATGCTACTCCACTTTTCTTTCTTTTAGTCTCTCCTGCTCTTCCTTAGGATATGTACATGAAATCGTGACGGTGTGGATGTGTGGTCACATTGCCTAATGATCTTGTTCCTACAACTGTCTCAACCTTTAGTCCCAAAGACTTCACAAGCTGAACCCTTCACCTTGGAATCTTATAAGTCTCTCACGCACTCACTCACACTCTCTGTCACACTCTCTCTCTCTCTCTCTCTCACACACACACACACACACACACACACACACACACACACACACACACAATCTGTTGAAAGTTTTCCTCTTTGTATGCGACTAGACTCATTTCATCATCATTTGTCCATATCCTAGCCCAAGTGGGCTGTTGGTTAATTGGAAAAGACCAAGAAACAGAAATATTTCTGTTTATATTCAGCAAAATTATTCACAGAACATTTAAGTCACTTGTACTGAGTCATGCATTATTCTCACAATCTGACTCGTTCAGACACTCTTTATTTCTTTCAATGTCTCACAGACACATTAGTTTCTCTGATGGGTTCAGTATATTGCTTTCATGATTCAATTTGCTTTGATTCAGTGAGACACTTGGGTCTTTCAAGAATTAATCACAACTCACCATGACATTCTCAACTTGAACAGCAAATGACTGTGGTAACTTCAATTCTCACTGTAGTCTTGCCCAACATTAACACTTCAGCTCTCACTGTAGTCTTACCCAATATTAATACTTCAGCTCTCACTGGAATCTTACCCAATATTAACACCTCAACTCTCACTGTAGTCTTACTCAACATTAACACTTCAGCTCTCACTGTAGTCTCACCCAACATTAAAACCTCAACTCTCACTGTAGTCTTACCCAACATTAACACTTCAGCTCTCACTGTAGTCTTACCCAACATTAACACTTCAGCTCTCACTGTAGTCTTACCCAACATTAACACTTCAGCTCTCACTGTAGTCTTACCCAATATTAACACCTCAACTCTCACTGTAGTCTTACCCAACATTAACACTTCAGCTCTCGCTGTAGTCTTACCCAACATTAAAACCTCAACTCTCACTGTAGTCTTACCTAACACTAACACTTCAGCACTCACTGTAGTATTACCCAATATTAACACCCCAGCTCTAATTGTAGTCTTACCCAACATTAACACCTCAACTCTCACTGTAATCTTACCCAATATTAATGCTTCAACTCTCACTGTAATCTTACCCAATATTAATACTTCAACTCTCACTGTAGTCTTACCCAAATATTAACACCCCAGCTCTCGCTGTAGTCTTACCCAACTTTAACACTGCTACTGCTCCTCATCGTGATTTAGTGTGACCCTTGTTTCTTGCAAAAATTCATTTGCCGTGGCTGTTTCACACTAGAATTTTTATTTCAGTATTGAGGCCTAATGCTTCATTTATTGACTGGACTCACAGAAATGCTTTTCCTTACTCACTTGATTTAATGAAATGATTTTATTTTTCCTGTGAATTCAAATTAACACATTTCTGTGATTTTCTCATTGCTGGTGAGGTCCATTTACCATTCATTTCCAGGTGTGTTCGTGATATTTGCAAAGATCTCCCAGGTGCTGATACTTTCCAGTATTGTCCTCGAACATACCATGCAGAGGGATTTCTTGCAAGGAATATGGATCGTCTTTGCACCAAATACACAGTTCAATTTGTCCATGTTGGTCAGTGCTGGTATTGGTTCTGCATGATCCATTTCCCACCCTACTTCATCTATTTTCATACCTTGGAATTCCTTTTCATCACATTTTTATTCAGCTTTCCTGAAACATATCTATACTATTTCACTCAACGATTCTGTGTGGTAACATGCTTCTTTTGTGACACTTCGCAATATTTTCTTTTGTTTCCCGTTTGTGTCCTTGTTATTTCCAAAGTTTGTTACAATACTGTCATTAAAAACTCAATGCCCACTGATCAATATATACTTATTGTAGATATAAATAAACATGGCACCTGCTGTCACATTTACCTGTTTGCCTAAGATGCTCTACCCACAAATGAAAACTCATTCTTCTGCAAAGTCAGAAGTCACATGACACCAGGTTATAGTCCAAACAGGTTCTGGATTAGTGGTGCTGGAAGAGCACAACAGTACAGGCAGCATCCGAGGAGCAGTAAAATCGACATTTCGGGCAAAAGCCCTTCATCAGGAATGAAGTTATCTATAGTCCAAACAGGCTTATTTGAAATTACAAACTTTCAGAGCGCTGCTCCTTCGTCAGATGAAGTCAGACCATCTGATGAAGGAACAGCGCTCCAAAAGCTTGTGATGTCAAATAAACCTGTTTAGACTATAACCTGGTGTCATGTGACTTCTGACTTTGTCCACCCCAGTCCGACACCGGCATCTCCACATCATTCCTCTGCCCATTGACCATCTTACTATATCTTAGTTACTTAATTTGTTAATCACAGATTGATCCTTTTTTGCAGTAGGAATAGCAATGAGATTAACAGCAGTCACCTTTATTTACAGGATAAATTGAGAGCAATTTATAATGACCACATGTACAGCAAAATATGTCAGCTTGGAATGTACTGTCTGTCTAACCCTGCCTCTGTTCAAGTCGCACCGTGATGGAATTTCACTGGTAGGCTTGACAATGAAATATATCTATAACAGCAGTTCTTAGCTACTAGTTATCCACTTAAAACCCCAGCAATCTTTAGGCTTGTCCATTTAACAGAAAGAGATATTTTAACTGCACAATAAATTTTAATTATTCCCAAAATGTCTCTGCACCTGAAAGCTGTTTTTAAGCAAGTGTGCAGTCTAATTCTTTCTGATTTTGAATATAGTTGGAAGTAGAATTCATTTTGAACATTTTCTTTATGTCTCTTCTATCTCTCTCATCCTTCCATCACCTTTTTATTTTCACTTGAAATGCATGATTTTACGATGAACAAAATGCACCATCTTGCATGGTTGATTTTGCGAGCCTCAATAAAGGTTGTTCAATTTCAGTTAATGAGGAAGCACGTTGTTGATAGCCTTATTCTCAGTGAACTCAGATCATATGGAGAGAGTGCCATGCTTTTTGAGAAACCTGATGGCTGCAAATCAATGAAAAGTCCATGCTGTGTCACTGAGTAATGTAAAGCACAATGGGTGACAATTGCTATTGTATGTTATTGGATCACAAAATCTGGGCTTCTAGAAGGTGCAATATGTTTCTATTGAATGAAGCTGTTAAATTAAAGAAAGCTGTGTTGACAGGTATAATTCATTTGAACATCAACCATCCATTCAGGTGGATAGTGCTGTTAAGAAGGCATACGGTGTGTTAGGTTTCATTGGTAGAGGGATTGAATTCCAGAGCCGCAATATCATGCTGCAACTATACAAAACGCTGGTGCGGCCACACTTGGGATATTGTGTACAGTTCTGGTCCCCATACTTCGGGAAGGAAATGGAAGCATTGGAAAAGATGTAGAAGAAATTTACCAGGATGTTGCCTGGTCTGGAGGGAAGGTCTTATGAGGAAAGACTGAGAGACTTGAACCTGTTCTCATTAGCAAGAAGAAGGCGAAGAGGGGATTTGATAGAGACATACAAGATGATCAGAGGGTTAGATAGGGTAGACAGTAAAAGTCTTTTTCCTAAGATGATAACGTCAGCGTGTACGAGGGGACATAACTACAAATTGAGGGGTGATAGATTTAAGACAGATGTCAGAGGCAGGTTCTTTACACAGAGAGTCGTAAGGGCGTGGAATGCCCTACCTGCTAATGTAGTCAACTCAGCCACATTAGGGAGATTTAAACAATCCTTAGATAAATGCATGAATGATTTTGGGATAGTGCAGGGGGACGAGCTGAGAATAGTTCACAGGTCGGCACAACATCGAGGGCCGAAGGGCCTGTTCTGCGCTGTACTGTTCTATGTTCTACGAAATACTCAATCATCAACGTTATTTAGGATGCAACTTTGGAAAATGGAAATAAGTTTAGTTTAAGTTATTTGGCATTTTCTTTTAATTGTGTTAACTTATATCAAATACTCTGGAATGTTCCTGATATCTCTCTTAATTCTTATATCTAGTTGCCCTCTGATACAGGGTCGAGAGTGTGTTGCTGGGAAAGCACAGTATTCTGCAGTCCTCAATTTCTCCCTGTCCTCTGACACAGGTTGTACCCCCCCCCCTAAAAAAAGAATCCAGCAGCCTGGGCACCAGGCCTTCGTTGGACCATGGGAGGGGAAACCTATTCAATGCACATCAAAAGTAATGTCCTCACCTTGACTCGTGTGAGTAACATGGCTAATAGATAACTGATTTTCCATTTGGATGCCAAGACAGGATTTAGGGTATTCAAACTGGACAAAATGTAAGAAAAGGTAATATCAATAAAGATTAATGCAGAATTACCTTAGGGAAAGCCCTACGTTACTATGGGTGCTGTCTAGAGAGTGTAGGATTAGGGACGTACAACCTGTACTCATTATCATTATCACATAATTTTTTGATGCTCTAAGATTATTCTGTGATATAATAACACTAATTTATATGACTCCAGTGTAGCATCTTGCTTATAGCAGGAAACAGTTGAAATATTGGTCCATTCACTTAGTATCATGTCCAATTTCTGCTGCTAAATTTGCAGGAGCAATGTATTGTCATTACCAGCATGTAAATCATTCACATTCTATTTTAATTCAGTTCTACTCTGAATTTCACAAATTCAGCCAAGGATTTCACCCCACAAGTGGCACTTGCCCATATAGACCAGGCAACTAGTTGGAACACAGGGTAAAATTGGCTGTAATCCAGCATCAACCAATTCCACCATAGCTGAAACCTCGCATATTCAACCACAGTCATCCTTGTGTTCAAGTTGTTTCCATCACAAAGATTCCCACTTTAACTACAATCCCACTGCCTACCCCATCCTGCCATGACCCATCTGCAACTTGAGCCTTCATCTATGTCTTTGTATATCTCCAGCCTTGACTATTTCAATATTTTCCTGGATGACTTCACATCCTTCCTGTGTCATATACTTTGGTTCATCCAAAACCTTTCTTTCCAGCTGCTGTTGTGCTCCAACCCCTGAAAATCGTACATCCTCTTGCTGATTTGTGTTGGCTCCTCATCCCTCAATGTAAAATCCTCATCCCTAAATCCCCGATAAACCGATGCTATAACCAGTGTAATCTTTTTCAGTTCTTCAGACACTCTGACAACTGTATGTACCTCCATCACTGGCTGGTTGTGCAGCCCCTCCTCCCTCAACTCTCCATTAGTGTCTGTATCCTTGGGGTCAGCCATACCTTAAACTCTAGAATTCCTTCTCTATTGCTATCTCTTCACTTCTCTCCTATCTTCTTAAAGCATATTGCACCAAGCTTTTAGTCAACCATTACATTTTATGCTTCTTTGGGTTGATTTTTGCAACTTTTTGTCTGAAACCACATTGTGTCCATGCTTTCAGTCATCTAACCCTGCATTTTCCAATGTGGCTCAGTGTCATATTTTGATTCATAATGCTTCTGTGTAGCACCTTGGAATACCTTTCTCCGTTAATGCACTATCTAAATGCAAGCTTTTATCCTTATTCCATCAGTTACAATAGAATTGTTAAATTGGTAATGCCAAAATCAGCTAGATCACTTACTTCTATTAACTTGATACATTGCATTTATTAAGTACCAATATTAAAGTTTAATTGGATGTCTAACAGATGACCAATCCACCACTCAGATGTTCCACCCAATGCTGAATGCTAAAAATTCCGTTATTGTGTTTTAATTAAAAGGCAAAAGCATATTGTCAAATTAATTCTTTACCAAATTCAACTCTTTTTAAAATTAATTTTATTGCGAAACTTTCTCATCAAATTAGAGAATAAGTCTTTCTCTTTTATTGACACCTAAAGCAGATTTATGATAAATCTGAGTACATTCTATTTAATGTTTAATTCACTATCTTCAACTTAATGCTGGATTCAGGGGCACCTTACTGCAGAGCTCTGACCTGATTGCTAGCTTAATCAAGGTCATTCTGACTTGTTAATTCAAGAAGGCAATTATAAAAGTGCTTTAAAATCATTGATATATTTTGCAGTGAATAGTAACAGCACATGGTCTATTGCAATTTATTTTATGCTGCACAAACCTTCATTTCCTTAGCCATTCCTATTCCAGATATTTGCAGGTCATCCAGCAGCAAATGGTACAAACTCTTGCAAAAAACAGAACACACATCTTCTCCAACATGTCCAGGTGTACTGTCAATAAATGTGTCATTGTCAAAAGTAACTTAGAGTCATTGAGATGTACAGCATGGAAATAGACCCTTCAGTCCAACTTGTCCGTGCCGACCAGATATCCTAACTTAAACTAGTCCTTTTTGCCAGCACTTGGCCCATATCCCTCCAAACCCTTTCTATTCATATCCTCATCTAAATGTCCTTTTAAATGTTGTAATTGTACCTGCTTTTATTGTCTCCTCACACCTTCCTTTCTTCATCTCAAACTTAATTTGCATTCTTACTGCAAGAGAAAAAAAATCATCATTGTCAGTGTTAATGGTAAAATTTAAATGGAAACAACAAGGAAGAATTATTAGCAAAAAAAAAGAAAGCAAAGGTGTTGTGTACAAAATTGAATTTATTAAAAAGCCTTACACTAACTTAAAATTGGTGGAGTCTCTCTTTAATTCTTAAGCAAACCAAGTTCCAAAATAACCGATTCATCTTATTTAACTAAAAACAAAAAGAACTGCAGATGCTATGAATCAGAAACAAAATCAGAAGTTGCAGGTCTGGTGACCCTTCCTCAGAAACCCCTGTAAGGGTCATCGGATCTGAAAGGTTAACTCTGATTTCTCTGCTCAGATGCTGCCAGACCTGCTGAGCTTTTCCAGCACCTTCTGCTTTTGCATTCTAAATAACTGTCTAATCAGAACATTGCCCATGTTTCAGTAGCATTTGCTACGTGACATCTGCACGTGCTGGTGGTGAAGTCTTGAAGTTTTTGTCAAAATACCACTTCAGGTAATGCAGCCTGAATTGAATTTGGGCTGGAAACACAATTTCCCAAAATATGCCGTCGACTCACCAAACTTTTGTTGAACTGTTTACTCATATTACTATATTTATTTAATGTTTTACTTTATTCCGTGTGCAATAACCGGTTTTCTTTGTAATGTTCCTTCTATTTACAGGACAGCTATCAAGCCTGTAGTGATCCTTCTGCCGGTTTTGGGTCTGACCTGGTTTTGTGGGGTTTTGGTCCATTTCAATATTGTTCTTGCATATATCTTTGTTGCGCTTAATTCTTTCCAGGTAAGCATGCACAGTTTTCTTTGTATATATTTGAATATATATTCCTTTCATCAAGAAGTATTCAGATGAAGACATATTTCAAAGAATTGTATCAGAAATCTTTTAAATCAGTTTCTTACAAAGTCAGCTTGTGGTGATTAATTGGCTGAGTTGTTTAATGATATATTCCCAAATCAGGAAAAATTTTATTCTTAGATTACGCTTTTCACAACCTGAGGATGTCCAAAAGCCAATAAAAACTCTGACATAGACTTGAATATATAATATCTGTGAAATGAAAGTCCATTAATTTGCATCTTGAAATGTTTACTTTTTTCATCCGTTGAAGAATGTATGCCAGCTTTTATTTGATGTAGTATTGAACACAGGCAATGCAACAATCACTGTTTCAATGGACTTTAATGGCTGAAAATTGATTAAAACTTAAGAGCCCAAATAGACTCCTTTCTAACAAGACTCCTTTCCTGGTATGATTCTCACTAGATAGGAAGGTAATTGAACACATAAGTCAACACATTTGATTTGTAGCAACTGATCTAACAGCTATTGATTTAGGTCATCAAAAAAAAACAGGAACGCTGCAAATCAGATATGCTGAGAGCTAAAGACCTGAGCCTCCATTTTGTGTTTTTGCCAAGCTAGGTTTTATGCCAGCAGCAGAATCTAGCCTTTTTGAGGTTATACATTTTGTAAGTATTAAACGGGATGACTACAACTCTAAACTTTGTTCAAGCAAATAAGTTTTTCAAAATTTTTGTGTTGCCTGGAATATTATTTCAGTTTTCCAGTGAGTCGTAAGTTGCTGTCCGATTTTTCTCTGCAATTATAGGGTTGCCTTGCAGGTCCCTCTGTTCTGGGAAGTAAGAATTTGTAACTGTACAGGCCTGTCAGACCTTTTGTTTCTTTTTTCTCACATTATTTCCTTGAACAAAGTCACAGACTCAGCGACAAAATGCCCTTTTCTAAACGCATGACTCATTTTTCATGCATTATTTTGATCCTGCTTAAACTTTTCATTATGTGATGAGAAAGAGTTAACTATTTTTAAAGAAATACTGACACAAAGTAATTGGTTGTATAAATCAATTAAAGAAGTCCATCCAACTCTGTAGATGTCAGGCCCTCAAGACAAATTCCTAGTATTTCCTGTATTGAACTACTTTATTCAAGCTAATTAATTCCCAAAAGAATGACAATACAAAAACAATGACCTCTTGCTGGTGTAAAAGTGCAGTGATTAATAGGACAAATGAAATCCTGGTAAATGAAACACAAATTACATAAAATGCTTAAAACTCATGAATTTCACCTTATCTAGAATTTTTTTGATAAGTAGTTAAAGTAACTGAAGTAATCTGACAGATTGTTAATAATTGCCAAATATTTGGAGAATTGTCTTTTCCATAAATCGTTCAGTTCAGTCCCCATAAAAAATCTACTGTAGAAATAAATCACTTCCCTTCTCATACTGATAGTGTTTCAACTACAGCTGAATTTGGATCAATCTGTTAAAGGGTGAAGCTGATTTGGAAAACTTGAGTTAATCCCACAAAGTAGTCTCTCTCAACTCAAAAGGACAATGCATCTCTTGTTAAAGATGAAATATATAATTTTGGTTCACTTTATTATTCTTAGTTGTGTTGACTTGAGAACCCTATTCATTTAAAAAGTCTTGTTGACTACACAATATTATTGACTTATAATTTGCTGGGGGAGTTCCTGCACCTAGCAGTTTGAGGAACTGAATTAACATGTACAATTTAAATGACAAGATCTGTGATGTATCCAGAGTTAGTGACTGTATTTTCAGCTTGACAGCACAGGGTTCAGTAACTCCTCCATGCCTACTCCTTACATGACATGATGCACTTTCCACCACGATATTTGTCATGTGGGAGGAGAAAGTGCAATATAATGCAGAAGTTAAACTTTACAAATCCATTCACCACTAAATATTAATGCGGAAGTAAATGACTGACTTTGTTGTATTTCTTGGCTGTTTCATGTCATGCAAACTGATCTAAGGGTGTCAAAAATTTTGAAGGAGTGCTATTTAATGATGTGAACTTGCAGGGTAATCTGGTGGATCTATTATCACCGTTTGATTTGATTGTTGGAAGTAAAGTGAAAGAAATTGCAGGAGGAAAAGTAGTAGGGAGAGCATTTGAAATCTAGTATGCTTTTTCATGATCTTCATATCTAAATCCATGTAACTGGGCTTGTAATAACGTGTATTGCTTTACTGGTGCAAATTATTTTTCAGGGAGGACAGAAAGAAAGCTCTTGAGCTTGAATATTAACAGTTCCAAAGCAGCCTTACTTCCTTCTCTTTAAGTTGAGAACCAAAACATTACGTGGCCAAACAGGCTTTCTGTCTTTTGTTCTAATCCAGACAAAGGAGATATGCTGGTCTATTAAGTATCTCTTGCAATCAAACTCATGACAACAGACAGATAATAACAGGCTTTCCTATCAGCTGCCTTTGAAAGAAGGCAAGTTGGAGAAGTAGTTTTTCTAATCTCTCAAATTGGTTAATAACTCAGGAAATGAGTGAAGTGACTGATTATCTTAAGTGGACTGTTCAGTAATAAACAAAATGGAATCACCATGATGTTTTGTGTTTGTCACACTGTCAAACAGGCTTTTAATGACCTTCATAAACAGCGATGTGAGCAGGATATGAAATAATTCCACCAAGGCCAGTATCCCATCACCAAATCAGCCTTTATTTACACATGCGCAGTACATGACACTGACCCAGCTAGCACAGAGCCACTTCCTAGAGTGAACAGAATCTCTGACACTCTTGTTTAAATCTGTCAGACAGGGCCCCCCCTGATTGGACCAGATTAACAGCCTCAATCCAGGAATGCACATTCTATGAGCTTCACCTGGCTGACCTTGTTGCAATCACTATATCCTTCCCTCTCTAAGTCCTGAGACATAGGCCCATTGTTTTTCCTGTAACTGCTCCTGGGTCATTTCCACACCTGGGCCAGTTCCTCCAACTTTGCCTCGGATACTAGCAGTGTGTACCACACTGTAACTAGCCTCTTGTGCCTGGAACATCTTGGCTAAAATTCATCTTCAGGCAGTAATGGTGTCGATGTTGTGACATCTGCTGTGCCCATCTCTCCCTCAGAGGTTTCTTCGATGCCAAGTGAAGGGGTAGAACTCATGGGTTCTGACAGATTTGCTGGATGTTCTGAGGATCTGGGTATCCAGATTGCCCTGTTTGCAACGTTGCAGCTTTCATGTCCACGTTCTTGTTCAGGATCACCTCTCCTATCCAAATTTTGTACATCACAGAACCTGACCTCTCATTGACCATATCTCTTATGCATGCACGGCCATTCCGGTGGTTTTGATACTAAACGTGATCCCCTAAAGTAAACTGTCTCTCTCACTCAGAGGACTCTTGTGTCTGGCATTGTGTTCCTGATGCCGTTTCACCTCTGTTCCCAGCCCTAAGGTCCAGGAAGATCAGATTTAACCTGGTGCAGAGTCTTCTCCCCATTAGCAACTCTGCTGGAGCTGTATGTGCAGTTGTATGAAGGGTGGTCCTGTAATTAAACAGGAACCGGGTCAGTTTGGTATGGAGTGAAGCTGCTGGTTTATTAAAAGCCTGCCTTCAATGTATGGACTGCTCTTTAAGCTAGAGCACTGGATGATGGATGGTACAGTGCTACCCTCCCATGCTGAATGCCATTTGACTTTAGGGAGTACTCAAATTCCCTGCTGGTGAATGTTGGTCCATTGTCTGTGACCATTACATCTGGGAGTCTGTGTATTGCAAAAGATGCTTACAGCTTTCAATTGTCGTCCTAGCGTTTGATTAATGGACTCTACGCATATCCAACCACTTTGACTGGATGTCCGCAATGATTAAAAACATACAACCCATGAAAGGACTGGCACAGTTGACATGTAACCAAATCCAGGGGTTGTCTGGCCATTCCCACAAATATGGGGAAGCTTCTAGCAGGATTTTCTATCCTTAATGGCACTCACTGCCACACCAACACACCTATGTTGGCATCCAGTCCTGGTTATCAGGTATAACTTCTTGGAGAAAGTGAGGACTGCAGATGCTGGAGATCAGAGCTGAAAATGTGTTGCTGGAAAAGCGCAGCAGGTCAGGCAGCATCCAAGGAACAGGAGAATCGATGTTTTGGGCATGAGCCCTTCTTCAGGAATGAGGTATAAATTCTTGCCAACATTTTCATTTTGAACATCCCTGGATGACTCTGGTGGAGTTCAGTCAGTATCTGGCAGTGACCTTTGCTCAGGACAATCATGCTTGCTCTCCATAATAATATGCCATCCTCTATGGTGATCTGGTCTCGCCAGGTCCAGAGAGGTCCTTTTGGTTCCCCCATCACCACCAGCTATTTGAGTTTTGCCAGGACCAGATCTTTTTGCATCCACAGTCTGATATTGGCTGTGGTGGCTGGAAGGTGTCCATAAAATTTAAAACCAGAATACACTGTCCTAATGGCAGCACCACTGGTGGTGTATCCATCAGTGGGAGGCGGCTCAATGCATTTGCATTAGCCACTTGGCCTTCTGGACGGTGTTCCAAATTGTAATTGTACGCACACAGAATAAGAGCCCGCTGCTGAATTCAACTAGAAGCTATGTAGCAGCATTGCCTTGTCTTCTTGGAGTAGTCCAGCAATGTCTTGTGGGCTGTTACTATGACAAACTCACATTCATAAAGATATTGGTGGAACTTGCTCACACCAAAAATGCCAAGCCTCCCTTCTCTATCCGAGCGTATTTTCATTTGACATCAGCCAAGCTCCGGGAAGCAAACAGTGGGCCAAAGGTGAGCCAATACTGCCTTGATACTGTGCAGGGAGCCATCACATGTCAGCACCACCTCTCACTTGGGTTCGTATTGTGCCAACACTTCAGCTGCTTCTTCACTTCCTTAAAGGCTACGTTTTGGCTACGAGACCATTTCCAAGGGTGACCCTTTTTCAATAGCAGATGTAAGGATGCCAGAATGAAGGCCAGGTTACATATGAATTTTTGGTAATAATTCATCAACCCAAGGCAAGACCTAAGCTCCAGGGAGAATCTGGGCACCTTTGATTGGCCTCACTTTATCCTTCAAAGGGTGTAACCCAGTTTTGTCATCTCTGTAGCCCAAGTAAGTCATTTGGGGTTCCTGGAACACACATTTTTCCCACCTAAGGCATACATCTGCCTTGGAAAAATGTTTAAGCACTATGTCCAATTTCTCTGTATTAGTCTTCCCGGTTACTAGCATGTCATCCAGATAAATGGTGACCTGGGGTAGACTTTGGAAAGTGTTCTCCATTGTCCACTGAAAGGTGGCACAGGTTGATGAAACCCCAAAAGGCAGTCTTATATATTGATACAAACTCTTATAGATATTAATTGTAGCATACTTCTGGGAATCCTCTAATCGCAGTTTTGTGTATAACATCCTCAATGTGACGATTTGGGTATTTATCCAGCTATTTATCATTTGTTTGAAATCCCAACAAAGATGAACCAACCCATAAAGCATCACAGTTGATGTGCCCAGTGCTGCCCATTCTGCAAACAGTCCTGATCTCATGATTCCTTCGCTCTCCAGCCCTATGATTTCTGCCTCTGCTTCTGCCCGTAAAGCAAATGGCACTGGGTGGGCCTTGCACAATCGTGGAATTGCTTCCTGGTCAACATGCAAGGTGGCCTTGGCTTCTTTGATTGTCCCTAGACCTTCCTGAGAAATCTCCAGGTATTTAATTAGGACTTTGTTCAGCCAGCCATTTTCTAATCGAAAAATATTGAGCCAATCTAGGTGAATCTTTCTCAATCAATTTCAGTCTAACAAGCGGGACCCGAGCCTTTTACTGCAATGAACCAATTGCTTCACATCGGAGACCAGAACCAAAGTTGTACTCTCGATCTGTAAAGGTTCCCAGGTATAGGTTCCCAGCCTGGCTGAGGTCTTACACAAACTTTTGGTTTGGAGTCCAAAGTGAATTTTGTTAAAGATTAGTTCTGCAATCACTGAAACACCATTAGAACAGTTTACCATTTAACTAGATGTTTATTTTGATTGGTTCTGATTGGATGTTGCCAAGAAATTTAGCTGTTCAAAACCAGCTATAGGTGGACTTTCCAAAGTTTTCACTCTCCTGGATATCGGCCTATGAGATATTTTACATAATTCAGACCTATTGGGATGTTTGCTGTCTCAAGTCCACATACTGGAAGCAATTACAATGGCTTGCTGACCCAGATCCTCAAGAAAATGGTAACTGTTTGGCTAAGGCTTGGCTTTGCTTTGAGGTTTGCTGTGGGCTGACCTAGAGTCCCTCTGGTCAGGGTATGACCTGAATGAAGCTATACAATTGCCTTCACTCAAGCTCAGTCAGCCTGGCAAGGGATTCCACTTCCACCAGAATACCCTGTGACTCATATGCTCCACTTTTTGTGTTTTCCAATGACAAAGCCAGTTGTAGTGCCAGTTTGGAGTCCAATTGGTGCTTATTGCGTGGTTGCATCATTAATCCCACCTAACAAATGCAAGTTTGGTACCTCAGCATCCCACTCTCGTCACTACTGAAAAACTCCATGAAAGTCAGTATCCCATCATCGAGTCACCCTTTATTTAAATACAGTCATGATTTGGAGGTGTCAGTGTTGGATTCGGATGGACAAAGTCAAAAATCACACAATACTAGATTAAAGTCCAACAGGTTTATTTGGAGGCACTAGCTTTCAAAGCACTGCTTCTTCATCAGGAGATTATGAAGCAGGATCTGGGTCTTATGGTCTTTTGCTATAAATTCTGTGTCTTATGGTTCAGTCTCTCAACCACCTGAAGAAGGAGCAGCGTTTCGAAAACTAGTGCCTCCAAATAGACCCGTTGGACTGTAACCTGGTGTTGTGTGATGTTTAACTTTATTTAAATGTGCACAGCCCAGCTTTCTTTGAGCCAGTTCTCCGTGAACAGATTCTCTGACACTCCTGTTTATATGTCAGCCAGGGCTCCCTGATTAACACCCCCAATCAGGGAACCCATATTCTATGAGGTCTACCTGGCTGACCTCATTCCAATCACTCCAGGATGTATTGTTATTTACAGTGAGTTAAAGTTTTAGATATAATTTAACTATAGTTTGTCCAGCAATATGTGTCATGCATAAATTAATAAAATGCAGCTATGACTTCATCTTTCAGTTCACTGCTTAAATGTATTTGTTTCTAAAATAATACATTACATAAATGTTATTGGCATTACTGTCAGTGTAGCTACACACCCATCATCTTCACAAATACCTCACTTTGAAATTATTGCATTTGAAATTTACATTTATGTAACACCTTTTGCATCATTGGGATGTTCCAAAGCATTTCACAGCTGATGAATTAGTTTCAAAGTGTAGTCCCTGTTATACTGTAGATAAACAGAATAGAAAATGTGTGTGTGCAGCCCCTGCTTAAAATGGACATGTGCTAACTGCGAGATTGGCTGATGTGATGGCAGGATTGAGCTGGAAATATTGGGCAGGACAAATTATAATATTTTGATGGTAATGGTAAAAATAATCCAGCCTTTCCTCAGATACACAGTTTGCATGAGAGATTTCCATATTTTAGGTTGCATAATATCCACAAATGATGGGGGAATATTCAGCATGAAATAAACCTGCTGCTTAAAATTATATTATAAATCTGGCATATTGATGAGTATTCGGCACTTTACTGATTTTGAAAGTCATTTTTCGGTCAGATGGTTTACCAGACATCCAAGGGTATCCAAATAAATGATTGACACACTCACAACATCTAAATGCTCAAAATAGAAAGAAAATCAGACCCAAATGTTTGGAAACTATTTCTTGACATGTTTGTGCTCTTTTGGAAAAAAACTGAAACTTAGTGTAATGGTTCGAAAGCCAAGATTATTGTTTTTAAATGAATACACTATCAGTTTGTTACAGAAGGTTATAAAGAGATAAAACTGAAATCCAGAGCAGATGATGTATTGAGTTCAGGTTTTGAAGGATGAACACTTGGAGCGTAAAGTAACAACAGATGGGTTTCTGTTTCATTACTTGTTCAACAGATGTTCAAGTTGTTTCGTAAAATATAGCCTATTACTCTGACCAAAAGCAGCTGTTTGGTGGATCTATCTTTTGTGCGGGTATCAGAATGGATTAATTCTTTCGTTATCCTCAGGGTCGTAAATTAGTTGTTTATAATTCTAGTGATGTGTCGGTGATGTTAATGAAGAAGCAATGTTAGCTACTAATAAGCTCATTCCCTATTCTTTCAGTGGACAGCAATTCTCGCAACTACCCTTTCTTCTTTTCAGCCTAAACACGGTCAGTTATATAAAAATATTTTAGTGCTTCAATTGTCATTTCTTCAGTGCAAATCTCTTGGCTTTGCATGAGAAAATGTCTACAAAAGGTTGTAGAAAAAAGTTGCCCACCGCTGTATTCCTGAGCCCAGAAACATTGTTAAGATAATTTTCTGTAAGGTTCCATACAGAATTATGTTGTTGGCAGATTCCTGTGACTTCTAAAGTTCACAACTATTGCAGTTTTGAATTTGCTCCTGTAAAATTTATCGATATAGCTCTCATACTGCTGCTCCCAAGGAGCCATGGGGAATGGGAATTGTGTGGTCAGTGAAAGATTTTCAATTGTATGTTTCTGTGGGTATTTAAAATAAGTAGACTTCTGATTGAGTTACATCAATGCAGCATTTTAAAGATGAAATAATGACCACTGCTTGTCATGACTAAAGACAAACACTTAGAGGCGTCAAAGTAATTCAGTGTTGTTAAGTTAAATGAGCAGAGTAGAAGCCCTTTGATAAGGAGCATAAATATCAGAATTGATCAGTTGGACTGAGAGACCTGTTCTGTCGTCCACATTTTATATGGTTTTCTATAGTAGAGAAAAGAGTCAGCAATTAATGGTAATCAGAATTTAACACACCTAGTATTCCCACAACAACCATGATTCAGCATTTATCATATTAATGCTAAGTGTAAGACAATTGGAGTACGAATATTATCTCAACTTATTTAAAACAGTAACATCTCAGATATACTGTGAAAATACAGAGTGTACCCACAATTCAAAAGGGGACTTGGCAAGGTTGCCTGTGATAAGCTATTAGTCAAAACGTGTGGTGCTGGAAAAGCACGGCTGGTCAGGCAGCAACTGAGGAACAGCAGAGTCGACGTTTTGAGCATAAACCCTTCATCAGGAATTGGTGGGGTGAGGGCGGGGACACATAGGGGCTGGGAGAAGAATGGGAGGGGTTTGAGGCTGGGGGGAAGGTAGCTGAGAATATGAGAGGTAGATGAAGGTGGGGGATAATGAGGATAGTCAGAGAGGAGGGTGGGGCAGATAGTAGGGAATGGGGATGGGACCACCAAATTCTAGCCACCCGATGCCTGGAGGACGAATACCTCATATTCTGCCTTGGGACCCTCCAACCATACTGGATCAATGTGGATTTCACCAATTTCCTCATCTCTCCTCCCCCACCTTATCCCAGATCCAACCCTCCAACTTGGCACTGCCCTCTTGAACTGTCCTACCTGTCCGTCCTCCTTCCAACCTATCTGCTCCACCCTCCTCTCCGACCTATCACCATTACCCCCACCTTCATTCTCAGCTACCTTCTCCCCAGCCCCACACCCCCTCCTATTTATTCCTTAGGCCATAAGCCTCATTCCTGATGAAGAGCTTATGCTCGAAACATCGACACTCCTGCTCCTTGGATGCTGCCTGACCGACTGTGCTTTTCCAGCACTATACTTGACAAATCTGATCTCCAGCATCTGCAGTCCTCAGTTTCCCCCTGTGATAGGCTCTTAGTCAAATGCAAAACTTTATCAGTGGTAGAGCAGTAATCTACAAAGTTAATGCAATAATGAACTGCAGGCAAGGGTGCAGAGGCAAACATTGGAATTCTTCAAGAGACAGGTAGATGCTGCAAAGGGGGGCTACCATGTATTTTTCTGGAACGATTCATTGATGTGAGCTGAATCCACAGTTATTTGGAATTATTAATCTAAGCAATGACCTCTTTTAAAGCTGAACAATGATAACCTTGCAATCGTGGTAGCTAAGGCCAGAAATGTTTCTTCAACACATACACATTTCAAATGTCAAAACATATAATTCTGAAACAATGAGAGACAGTGTTGAATGGTTTTATAAAATAATTTCTACATGTTAATGGAGACAGTCCAGACATGTTCCATCTGAGGTGTTAATATAGTTCTGTAAAGTAACTGCCGTTGAGTGTTCAAGGCCAATCATAGTTACAGCTTCAGAAGTTAGGATATTAACATTTGAAAGTGGACTGATGATTATTTAATACAATGCTTTCCTTTTAGTGTTTGTGCAGCTGATATTCTGTGCAGAGTATCGACTGCTGACTTTTCGCAGACAGCACTAAAATTTATATCCTAATTAAGTTTCAATTTGATATTGTAATTCATCTGATTTTCATTCATAAAATGTATTGATTCTTCAATACAATTACTAATACATAATCTAAAGATGCTGAAGTTATGATGCTAAATGCAAAGGTCTCTATTCAAAACGTATGTCAATAAAAAAAACAGATTTGTTCATAATTTTGAAACTTGTCATAGTAATGTGTGTGGTGTAAGGTTTTACAAATAAACTAGGCAATTCACTGCCTTCATGTTGACTATGATGATGTCTTACTCTGAAAAGGCAGTTTCATTTGAGGTTTGGCACACAATGACTTCTTGATTAAAAGATTTGCCTCTTACAGTAGGAACAGTAGGTTGCCACTTAATTTTCCTGCTCGTTAATATTAAAGAGACCGCTGAGCATTTTGGTGACTAGTGCTTGGCCTAACCTTTAAGTACTATTAACTGTTAAATCATCTGCTGTTACTTTCTGACTGGAGGTTTGAAGACGACTTTTGCAATATATCGGAGGCTTTCTGTGACAGTTTGTTAAGACTTCACCTACACTCTTTCAATATTTAATTGGGAAATTCTCAGAGAAATTCACTGATAAAGGGTGAATCCTATTCTAATCCACTTGGAAGAAATCACCCAGAGGAAGAAGGGCTTGATCTTCAACATCATGCTCAGGGAACCCTTTGACCAATGAGGCCTAACACAGTAACACCAACTATTGGAAGAGAAAGGAAAAGGGGTAGGATTTTTGCTCCTTGACAGGGCAGGAATGTGATCTGCACAGCTAATTGGTGTGCCTGTTTATTGACATCACCTCCTCACAATCTTTTAAGAAGGTCTAATCAGGGACAGAACAACTACCAAGCCACGAGTGACAGGTAGCTAACTGAGCTCACCAACAGGCCAACACAATTCCTATTGACATGATGTCAGTGGCAGTACAGCAACTACCTGGAGGTGGTCAGCAGACCAGGATGGCAATGGGAAAGGCCCCATGAAGACTATGAGGTCTTAGGCCATGCCATGGAAGAATTCCTGTCCACAACATGCCAGCTATTTTAAAAAGGCCTGAGAGGGCATGTCAATGTGGAGGCACTCCCCCCCCCCCCCGCCTCTCTCTCCCATACTGTCAATGTGGAGGCACTCCCCCCACCCCCCGTACTGTCAATGTGAAGGCACTACCCCCCCACCTCTCTCTCCCGTACTGTCAATGTGAAGGCACTACCCCCCACCTCTCTCTCCCATACTGTCAATGTGGAGGCACTACTCCCCCCCCCCCACCTCTCTCTCTCTCCTGTACTGTCAATATCTCCTTCCATGGTGAAGGTCAGCAACAAACCCTAACAAGCAGACAAAACGCGTCCAGAAACCCTAGCCACTCTCCCCTACATCAAAGACATCTCGGAACTGACTGCCAGACTACTCAGACCCCTTGGCATCATGGTAGCCCACAAACCCACCAACACACTAAAACAGCAGCTAATGAACTTGGAAGACCCTATACAGACAACAAGCAAAACTAACGTCATTTACAAAATACCATACAAGAACTGTAACAAACACTACATTGGACAAACAGGCAAAAAACTAGCCACCAGGATACATGAACATCAATTAGCCACAAAACGACATAACCTTCTCTCACTAGTATCCTTACATACAGATAAGGAAGGACCCCACTCAACTGGGACAACACATCCATTCTAAGACAAGCCAAACAGAGACACGGATGAGAATTCCGAGAAGCATGGCATTCCAACCAGAACTCTATCAGCAAACATGTTGACTTGGATCCCATTTACCACCCCCTGAGAAATAGAACAGGAAATGACATCACCAAACCAAAGAAACCCAACATATAAATAGAAAGCAGGACTCATCAGCAGTGCTTCATCTGGAGGCTCACTGAAAATGTTACCTAGTATGGTGCCGAAACATCTGAAAATTAACATTCCAGCTTAGCGAGCAAACCTACATCCAGAACCTCAACCTGAGCTACAAATTTTCTCAAAACTCGCTCAATAAAATAAATTTAATTTCCTTTTGAGACATCAGCTTGGCCAGCTCTTTATCTGTTTAGAGTCTCAAGTGTTCAGTGAAAGTTGCACCTTTAGACCTTCTTTATCGCTGCTTGATGTCACAATAGATAAGGTTAAAAATCACATGACAAGTTTATTTGAACATACAAGCTTTCAGAGACTTCCAAATAAACCTGTTGGACTCTAATCTGACATTTTAATTTTGATCACCCCAGTCCAACACTGGCACCTGCACACCGATAGATAAGGACATTGCAGCCGTGCCTTCTGGACCTCAACAGGAGGTCAGAGGTCTCATGGAGGACTTGCGGAGTGGGTTGGGAGGATGTAAAGGTGATAGATCAGGAGGATCGGTGTGAGTTCTCCATCACAGGGCTTTGTCCAGATATACTCTCAGTTACGGATTGGCAGGTTTCCAGTCTTAGTTGGTATGACTGGGAGTTGCAGCCACTGCCAATTCTGTGCTTGGCATTGAAGGAGATGAACTGTGCTGGATTGTGCCTTTGTGTTTGGAGGTCTCATCAGGGCCACGCTGGCAGAATCTGGTGAGGGATTGAGTTGTGGAAGATCCCTTACAGAGCTGAATTGACCTACTGGATGGTGGCTGCCACATGCCACTCTGACACTGGCAAAATTGGATTGAGGTAGGGACAGGCAAGGATGTTGTCAACCAGACCACCCAGAGCCACTTACATGCAGATCCAATAGGATCTCGTTGGGATGAACTAGTGGGGGCTCCTTGAGGCACAGTTTTAAATTTCAAATGATGATAAAACTATGTCATGCGCCTTCATTATAATATTTAAAGCTCCAACCCATATCCTGGAGCAAATGAGCCATCTACCCCTCCCATCCCATCCCCATTAAAAAGTGACGTGGGGAGGCTGATCACAGCCCACCTATTTGTTGGGATTGAGACTGCCCCCACCTGCTCAGTGTCAGAATCCAACACATGGAATTGAACAGACAAAGTCAAGCCGCTCTAGCTAGACCAATGGCGTACCAATCAACTAACTGCACTGTGTGACATTTTATCCATTTCATATGTCTAAAGTCCCATGACCTTTTTGAATGTGTTTGCCAATAATACCAAGGTATGAAGAGGTTTGTTCTTTAGGTTCATGCAGATGGGATGTTCAGCACCAGCCACTGACCAAGAACTCCTCAGTCAGGGCTGGCTTTAAGTCTATATGTCAGGTCTGCATCCTATCCATTTCCCAATTCCACCATTCTCCTTCTGTAGATAAAATGAGTATTCAGCTGTTGTTCAAGTGAAACCAAAGCAGTTAGTTTTAAAGGAAATTGCAGTGCCCTTATTTCAGAAAGCTAAATAGAGGTTTGAATACCTTGATGCAGTAGTGTGCAACATGTTGGCTGTAATGTGAGTTTACAGCTATGGTTTGCAACATAGTGAAGGCCTGATTTCTGCCAGGCTGTGGGGTAACTAAATGACCATTGAATAGATGCTCCAAAGTAGATTTCTCCCTTCCACAGACCAGGTATAGTTCAGCCTTGGCAGAGGACCCAGGTCAGGTTACTTGTCTATCTGCCTATGTTCTATATCCTGATATTCCTGTTACTGTGTCTGAGCTGCCTCTGGCTTGCAAAGAGATCGGGTGGAGGCCATTGAGCACACATAAGGGAACTCTACTGATTTTCTTTCTATTTAAAATCTTGCGAGTGGGAAGATCAAAATCAAACAGGTTTCCTTTCTGCTTTTTTTCCTCTCAACACAACAATCCAATGTTTGTCTCGAGCCTCGTCTCAGTAATGTGTATGAGCTGCTGTGTCAGATGAACCTTGAAGGGTGGCAGAGCCATCTCCAGAAATGATTTTCAGACCCCTTCCCCTCATTGGCAGTATCCCGCTGATGAGTGCTGTGGACTGGAGACCAATTGCCTTCATTAGGAAACCATGGAGCCAGGAGGTGTCCTCCACTTTTCCATATACCTAATAAAAAATTTACTTGCCCCACTGGTGGAGCGCACTGGCTTGACCATCCACCCCTGGAGAACCTGAGGCTGGCAGCTGCTCTTCTCCAACTAGCCCGCCCTCGCTGGGGGAGTCCTAGACCTGGAGGGGGCCTGCCTTGTGCAGTGCCATCAGAGCAGTGGCACCTTGCTGATTGGATGGCCCCTTCACTCAGTGCGGCCTAGTTGGTAGATGTTGTTGGCAGCGCTCTGTGAGCAGTGGGCCTCTCCCCCATGCATCATCATTTGGGACTGTCTTGATCCTTTCATGGTGCATGTGACCTCCAACTGGAATAAAAAACATAGAAATGTAGGAGATAGGAGCAAGAGTAGGCCATTCAAATTCTCAAACCCACTCCATCATTCAGTACGATCCTGGTTGATCAGTGATCTCAAATTCCTAATCCCACCCTCACCCCTTCCCATATCCTTTGATCTTTTTACTATATCCGCCCCATTTTAAAAACAAATGTGTCACACACTCTGTACCTGTTGGCGGACTGAGTGATGTTTCCTTCTGAGTGATGGTGCATATGGATTCCTGCAAGGTCAGCCATTCTATCGATGGAGGAGTCATGTCTGAGATGTAGCAAAACACCTTTGATGCATCAACATCTCCATTCTTTGTATGTGACTCCGTACTGTGCAGGGACACTGACATGAGGGGGCACATCTGCTGCTGCTGCTGCTGCTGGGTGAATCCCCCAGTCTCTGTATCTTCATCCAGCTGCATGTGCCTGTGCTTGTCCTCTAGCCTCCAAGTGGCCTCTTCCAGCTGCCTCCAGCTCGCTCAGCTCCTCCTGCTCTCTTTGAAGCTGGATTGAGGGCCCACCGAAGTGGATGTACTGCAGTGGTGGAGGTTGCCCCCTGAATGGTGGCACAGCGCAGGCTTTGGTGCTTCATCTCCCAGCGACAGCCTCCCTCCTGCAGCTGTAGGCTGTATCTTGTCAGCTGACCCTGAGGCAGACGCTGGAAGACGTTCAATATTATAGGTGGGAAATCTATGTTATATGAGAACCTGACTCCATCAAAATGGTGTACTCTTGTGAAATCACAACACACATCTATTTTTTGTGCTGTGTGGGGTTGGGACCTGGAAGTTCTTCCTTTGTCAGAGTCCTGACCGCAGAACAAAACTCCAGTCTGTCAGCTGTATTTCTGTTTCCTCAGATGCTGCCAGAGCAGCAAGTATTTCCAGAACTCTGTTTCTATTTTGGATTGCAACATCTGCAGCATTTTGCTCATTAATGAGACTTGATGGGACTGGTTGCTCAATCTCTACCTAAATATAAATTATATTTGCTATCTTTTACAAGAAAGAGCCAATTAATTGATTTTTATGAGCATTTATAAAATGTTTCACACTTAACTATATTCAGAAAAACATGTAGCTAAAGATTTCTATCCTATTTTTGGGCAGCTTTGTATTACAGATTAATAATTCTATTGTGGCTGATCTTGCTTGATATTTCAGCAATTACTTTTTAAAGTGAAGAACTTCTCAGGGAGCTTTTCGTTAGAGACAATAATTATAAGTTGATAAACAAAGGGCATGATGAATGATTTTGAAATGTAAAACACTTCAGGATTCATGCTTAATCAGACAAGACCTTATTATTAACATTGTGAGCAGTTGCGTTCCCAGGGTTTCAGACTTGCAGCTGGATTGAAGTTAATACAGAATTGCATTGGAAATACATCAGATTGTTGCTCGGTTTGGCAAATTAACCCGTAAAGCTGCTCCTGTAGGAGTCTTTGGTATTTTGTCGAAGGACAGGTCATGGCAACAATCCAGCAACGTTACTTCCACTTAGCCTGCCAAAATAGTCCAAATGAAGAACAGTACTTAGTCAGGAAATCTTGCAAGATGGATAGCAGGGACTGCAACCATTTTATCTTGCTGTGATAAAAACAAGTAGATAGTATAAATCAGGTCAGCAGAACATGAAGTGGTATGCTTCAACTGTAGCCTAATATGTAATATTTCAGAAAACTAATTTATCTGAATTCTGTGGTCTAAATTCAACCCCTACATGGCTGCATGAGCTCTGGCTAACACAGAGATAAATTTTGTACATTATAATGGACAGGAGACTATCCAGGATCCATTGCACTTGTTGACAACAAGGAGCAATAATGCAAAGCAGTAAGTATAGTTTTAACGGACATTTATTTTAAGAGACAGTTGTTTATAGTGACCTAATGTTTAGCATTTATCCCATTTCATGATGATATTTCCAAAGCCATTTATGGAGACTGTTAAATTAAAATATCATTGTTTTATTTGTTTTTGCTATTTTCTCTTTCAGCATAATGGTTCCCATCCCTTACTTCAAAATACCTGTAAATTATCAATTTATTAAAAATATGAGGTTTACTTTGCCCTTTTAGAGAATTCCATGGAGGTTTTCTCTCCCGAAGCTCTAATGCGCTTTACTCCATTCACTTCTGTATTCAATCCTGCTAAGACCTTCTGGGATTCACATTGGTAGTGTCATATATAAAACCCAGCTGCATTCCAAGTCAAAATGTGTAAGCCAGGATCGGCCTTGCCCAGTGTGTTGCTGCACAATTCGAAAGGATATTGCTGAGACAGGAAAGTTGGCAGCCTGCTTTGCCAAAAGAGACAGAGAAGTCCTGGTGTACGGAGCACAGAGGTGACCACGACATCAGTCCTGCCATCCTGGTCTGAAGCCATCATTTGAGTCCATGCAATCTCCGTGGTCCGCAGGAAAGTTCGGTGATGCAGGAAGAAGATTAATGACATGCTGTGCTCTACTGCAATAAGTTTGTCACGTCACACAAGACAAAATTCATCAGCCAATCAAATAAAGAGAACAAAGAGCCAGGAGCAGGAGTAGCCCATCTTGCCCCTTCATTAATCTACATGATCATGGCTGATCTTTGACCTCTGTTTCACTGTCTCACTCAACTTCCCATATCTTTTGATTCCCTGATAATGCAAAAATCTGTCTGTTGCAGTCTTAAATATATCCAACGATGGAGATTCCAAAGTTTCACAATCCTTTGAATGAAGAAATTTCTCCTCATCTTGAACCTATCTGATTTGCGCATTTTTCTAAGACTGTGCCCATGATTTCTAGACTAGCTTCCAAGGGGGTCAACCCCTCAGTGTCTACCCTGATTCAGTGCGATCACCTCTTATTCTTCTAAACTCCAGCAGGTATAAACCCAATCCATTTAACCTGCTAGAGTCAATCTCAGAACCAATCTAATGAAACTTCACTGCACTGCCTCCAAATGCAAATATATCTTTCCTTCAAATGGAGACCAAACTGATTGTAAAATTGCAGGTGTGGTCTCACCAAAGCCCTGTGCAATTGTAACAAGATTCCTTTATTCTTGTAAAAGTGAAATATAGCGGATGGTACATCTATAAAAAAAAAGGGAAAGTTAGCATGGAGATACAGTGAACAGTTAGGAAGATGAAGGTATTTTGGCCTATATTGCAAAAGGACTGGAGTACAAGAATAAAGAAACAAACCAAGAGAGTGCTGGAGAAACTCAGCTGGTCTGGCAGCATCTGTGGTGAGAGAAACAGAGTTGTTATCAACTTGGAGATTTAAATCTGTTAAACCTGCAGACCTTTATAAGAAAGGGAATTCAGTCATCGCACAGTTTGTAAAGAGCACTGTCAGTGTGAGACTGCAGCTGAGTGAGAGGAAGTTTGAGTGAGGAGATTGACTACATTGTTGGACATTTGGTTCAAAGAGGAAATTTAGTGTAAAGGGGAAGCGAGGTGCTGTAACAGAGGTAGAAGGAAACTTTCCAAAGAAGGAGAGACTCTGGGTAGACACTGAGGGGTTGACCCCCTTGGAAGCTAGTCTAGAAATCATGGGCACAGAGTGGGAGAGGATAAAAGGCATGGGGTCGAGTGGCCTTACCTTCAGTGAGACCAGCAGCAGAGTGACATAACAAACCACAATGTGACATGAGTGGACAGAAAGAAGCTGATTGGTGAGTACGACTGTTGAATATTTCTAGTCTTCAAAGTGAAAGTAAGACGTTTACTGTGTATTTAGGTCTCTAGTGCTTTTCTTCTCTTGTTTCTTAAAAATAGCTGCCAAGCCTTTGGCTTTGATCTTTATGTCGTCATTGTCTACGGGAATAGTGCCAGAACTCTGGAGGATAGTGAATGTTGTTCCCTTGTTCAAGTAGGGGAGTCGAGACAACCCTGGTAATTACATACCTGTGAGCCTTAGTTCGGTTGTGGGTAAAGTGTTGGAAAAGATTATAAAAGATAGGATTTATAATCATCTAGAAAGGAATATGTTGATTAGGGATAGTCAACATGGTTTTGTGAAGGATAGGTCATGCCTCACAAACATTATTGAGTTCTTTGAGAAGGTGGCCAAACAGGTGAATGAGGGTAAAGTGGTCGATGTGGTGTATATGGATCTTAGTAAGGCGTTTGATAAGGTTCCCCACGGTAGGTTTTTGCACAAAATATGGAGGCATGGGATTGGGGATGATATAGCAGCTTGGATCAGAAATTGGGTAGCTGAAAGAAGACAGAGGGTGGTGGTTGACGGGAAATATTCATCCTGGAGTTCAGTTACTACTGGGGTACTGCAAGGATCTGTTTTGGGGCCACTGCTGTTTGTCATTTTTATAAATGACCTGGATGAGGGTGAAGAAGGATAGGTTTGTAAATTTGCAGATGAGACTAAGGTCGGTGGAGTTGTGGGTAGTGCCGAAAGATGTTGTAGGTTACAAAAGGACATAGATAAGCTGCAGAGCTGGGCTGAGAGATGGCAAATGGAGTTTAATGTGGAAAAGTGTGAAGTGATTCACTTTGGAAGGAGTAACAGGAATGCAAAGTACTGGGCTAATGGTAAGGTTCTTAGTCATGTAGATGAGCAGGGAGATCACAGTGTCCATGTACATACATCCCTGAAAGTTGCCACCCAGGTTGATAGGGTTGCTAAGAAGGTGTATGGTCTATTAGCTTTGATTAGTAGAGGGATTGAATTTCAGAACCATGAGGTCATGTTGCAGCTGTACAAAACTCTGGTGTGACCGCACTTGGAGTATTGCTTACAGTTCTAGTCACCACATTATAGGAAGGATGTGGAAGCTTTGGAAAAGATGATGAGGATATTTACTGGGATATTGTCTGGTCTGGAAAGAAAGTCTTATGAGGAAAGGCTGAGGGACTTGAGGCTGTTTTCGTCGGAGAGAAGGTTGAGAGGTGACTTAGTTGAGACATATAAGATAATCAGAGGGTTAGATAAGGTGGACAGTGAGAGCCTTTTTCTTCGGATGTTGATGGCTAGCATGAGGGGACATAGCTTTAAACAGAAGGGTGGTAGATATAGGACAGATGTCAGAGGTAGTTTCTTTACTCAGAGTAGTAGGGGCATGGAATGTACTGCCTGCAACAGTAATAGACTCGCCAAATGTAAGGGCATTTAAATGGTCATTGGATAGACATATGGGCAAAAATGGAATAGTGTACATTAGATGGTCTTCAGATTGGTTTCACAGGTCGGTGCAACATCATGGGCTGAAGGGCCTGTACTGCGCTGTAATGTTCTATGTTTTAGATTGAAACTGGTGATGTTTCTTTTTTTGTTTACAAAAAAGGGGAATAGCTTAGGAGAAAGGGTGTGGCAGTATCACGAGACAGCTATAGCAATACCCAGAGCAGAAAAGGAAGGAACGGAGTATACAAATGTAGAAAAATAGCAATAAAAAGATCAAACTGATGGGGAAAGAAAGTGACAAGACAAAATTAATGGTTCTTTATTTGAATGTGAGTTGTATTCAGAACAAAATAAATATATTAATGACACAAATGCAGCTTAACCGGTGTGATCTGGCAGCCATAACAGAGACATGGTTCCAAAGAGATCATAGCTGGGAATAAAACATTCAGGGACATGTGACTTTTCATAAGGATAGACAGGAAGGAAAGGGTCTGGATCAGTGGTGCTGGAAGAGCACAGCAATTCAGGCAGCATCCGACGAGGATTTTGCTGCTTGTCGGATGCTGCCTGAATTGCTGTGCTCTTCCAGCACCACTGATCCAGAATCTGGTTTCCAGCATCTTCAGTCATTGTTTTTACCTCGGAAGGAAAGGGTACTGGGTGAGCATTGTTGATATGGGCTGAAATGTGTACAGGAGCAAGAAATGATCTTGGATCAGAAGACAAAGAGTCCATGCGGGGGGAGGTAAGAATTAAAAAGGGAAAGAAGACACTGATCTTATAAGGTCCTTAACAATAGCTATATAGTAGGATTTAGAATAAATTAGGAGATAAGAAGGGCATGTCAATCTTTACGTTGTTGGGAAATTCAGGCTGGCACAGGTAGCCATGAGAAAGAATTCATGGAGTGTATTTGGGGCAGTTTCCTGAACAATATGTTGTGGATCCAACCAGGGATCAGGTGATCTTTGGATCTGGTGGTGTAATAAGGCAAGTTTCATAAATTATATCAGAGAAAAGATCACCCAGAAAACAGTGACCACAACATGGTAGAATTTAGCATACCATTTGAGAAGGAAGACTTGGGATATAAACAACTGCGCTAAGCTTGAGTCAGGGTAATTACAAAGTAATGTGGTCAGAGCTGGCTGGAGTGGATTGGGAAAGGAGTTTAACAGCAACCAAGCTTGCTTGAGAAACAATGGCAGACATTTAAGAAAGGTTCATGGATCATGGTAAGGATATATCCCAGGGAGGAAGAAGAAATCTAGGAAGAGGATAAGCCAACATGGAATTTACCCAAGAAGTTAAGGTTAGCACCAGCTTGTAAGAAAGATCGTACAATATGGCAAAGTTTAGTGGTAAGCTAAAGGATTCTGAAAGTTTAAAAACCAGCTAAAAGCAACCATCAAAACAAGGAGAAAATAAACGTTATCGTAACACCATGCATGATGTCCTGAATTTTCATGTATCTTTGTCACTTGTATTAGATTAGATTAGATTCCCTACAGTGTGGAAACAGGCCCTCCGGCCCAACAAGTCCACACCGACCCTCCGAAGAGTAACCCACCCAGACCCATTTCCCTCTGACTAATGCACCTAACACAATGGGCAACTTAGCATGACCAATTCACCTGACCTGCACATCTTTGGACTATGGGAGGAAACCGGAGCACCCGGTGGAAACCCACGCAGACACGGGGAGAATGTGCAAACTCCACACAGACAGTCACCCAAGGCTGGAATCGAACCTGGGTCCCTGGTGCTGTGAGGCAGCAATGCTAACCACTGAGTCACCGTGTCACCCAAGGGAGAAATGATATTGCGTTCTGGGTACAGAACAATACCAACTCTTTTTTCTCCTTCCCTCACTTCAACCTGTCAACACCCTCCACCTGCCTGAGGAAGCAGCAAACAGATCCAAAGCTGACCTCCAGGAAGTACCTTCTGTGGTTGATTTGTCCACTTGCCTGTGTTCATGAAGGATACCTGTTGAGAATCTGATGCCTTACTTGAATAATGCTGGTATATAAAGAATAAATAACTGAGCCGCACGGTAGCTCAGTGGTTCGCACTGCTACCTCTGCGCCAGGAACCTGGGTTTAATTCCAGCCTCGGGATCCTGCCTGTGTGGAATTTGTACATTCTTCCAGTGTCTGTGTGGGTTTCCTCTGGGTGCTCCAGTTTCCTCCTACAATTCAAAGATGTGCAGGTTAGGTGAATTGGCCACGCTAAAATTGCCCATAGTGTTCAGGGATGCATAGGTGAAGTGCATTAGTCAGGGGTAGATATAGGATAAGAGGGTAGGGGAAATGGCTCTGGGTAGATTACTGTTCGGAGGGTCACTATGGCCTTGTTGGGCTGAAGGGCCTGTTTCCACACTGCAGGGATTCTATGGTTCTATGAACCAGCTGCGGTAATTCTATCCACCAAGATTTTGTTTCTACTTGAGCTTAAGGCTTGATCGGTACAAAAGTAATTGAACCATTGGTGTCTGCTATTCATAATTATTTTCACTGCAAGGATCCAAAATCATTATAAAATCTAAAAGTTGGATGAAAATTGGTTTGAGTTAAACACAATGTTGATAAACTTCAGTCTTCACCACTTCAGAACCAATCTGACTGATTGAATCACCCACCGGTTGTGGAATAGTGTTAGTTTTTAGTCCATTATGTGGGTGGGTTCTGTAAAAGGTAGGTGTTTTGCACAACCAAATTACTATCCAGTGAGTGAAGCTGAAGGAACATCCCTGTGTGTTATATATTGAAAATGCTGAGAGGATCCAAAAGTTGCAGTGCCCCAACTTGGAAAAATTAAGTATTTAGCACAGAATGCAGATCATTTAGTTCACCTGCTCTGTTCTGGTTTTTATGGGATAGAATTTCCTCTTAATCTCTGCGGAACCATAACAAGATTAATGGATTGAGCCTTATATCTGCCCCAATGCTGCACCTTTGACCATTACCAATATCCAGGGAGAAACTCAATGTTCTGCTGGGCCCCTGCAGTTCATCTGCTGCTGATGTGCCTTGTATCTCTCGCAGGGCAGAGAAACAATTTATGGCAATGAGAAAATATAAATGTAGGGAAAATCTTATGTCCTAAGGTGTTGTTGACACCGTATCTGAAGAACTGTGTAGTTTTGGTCCCTATCTTTAAGAAAGGATATATTGGCATTGAATGCAGTTCAAAAGAGATTCACTGCTGTGATTTGTTGGATGAAGGGGTTAACTTCTGAAGAACAGCTAAACAGGTTCGGCGCTTATTCATTAGAGTTTCAAAGATTGAGAGGTGATATTGTTGAACCTTCAAGATTCTGAGGGGGGTCAGCAGGTAGATATTGAGAAGATGTTTCCACTATTGGAGGAATCTCAAACTAGGGGGCATAGTTACAGAATAAGAGGACATTTGTTTAAAACTGAGATCACAGAATCACTACAGTGTGGAAGCAGGCCATTCAGCCATTCGAATCCACACGGACCCTCCGATGAGCATCCCACCCAGACCCACCTTGTCCCTGTAACCCTGCATTTCTCATGACTAATCCACTTAGCCTGCGTATCTCTGGACACTTTAAGACAATTTAGCATGGCCAATCCACCTAACCCACACATCTTTGGACTGTTGGAGGAAACTGCAGCTTCCAGCGGAAACACAGAAATGGGGAGAATGTGCAAACTCCACACAGACAGTCGCCTGAGGCTGGAATCGAATCTGGGGCTCTGGCGCTATGAGGCACCATGCTGCCCCAAAGATGCAAAGGAATGTCTTCTCTCAGCAGGTAGAGAACATCTGAAATTCTCTACTCCAGATAATGGTGGAGGCTAGATCGTTGAAAGTATTCAAAGAGGAGGTCAATAGATTTTTGAAATACTGAAGAATAAAGGCTATGAGGATCTGACACGAAAGAGGAGTTAAGGCTTGCAGCAGATCAGTCATGATCTTATAGATTAGCAGCATAGGCTTGACAGACTGGGGAAAAAAAACTCCTGCTCCTATTTCATATGTTCTAGGTTATAACATCATAGATTGAAAGTTGCTGCCCATAAAACATTAGTGAGTTGCTGAGTGCATCTTGCATATGATATACACTGCTGCCCTTGTGTCGATGGTGGAGGGAATGAAAAGCTAAGGTGCTGAAAGGGGTGCCAGTCAGTAGCTGCTTTGTTCTGGATGCTGTCTAGCTTCCTGAGTGTTGTTGTAGCTGCACACATCCAGGCAAATAAGGAGTATTCCATCACGCTCCTGATTTGTGCCTTGTTGATGATGGATAGACTTGAGGATCAGGAAGTGAGTTATTTGCTCCAGAATTTCCAGCTTCTAACTTGCTGCTGTAGAGATGTTATTTAAATGGCTGGTATAGTTAAGTTTCTCCTGATGGTAACTCCCAGAATATTGATGGTGGGGAATTCAGTAATGTTTGTGCCATTGAATGTCAAGGGGAATGTCAGGGTTTCTCTTGTTCCAGACAATGACCATCACTAACTTGTGTGGCACTAATGTTACTTGCCCCTAATCAGCCCAAGCCTGAATGTTGTCCAAATTTTCTTTGAATATTGGCGTGAACAGCTTCAGTGTCAGTGGAGCTATGAATGGTGCTCGACATTGATGAATACATGAATATGTAAGTACATTAAATTAGGAAAGGTGCAGTTAGCCCGAAATATTATATGTACTTTGAGCTTTAAGCCATTGCTAGTCAATGTTGAGATATTGAGGTCACTGAGTCTTTAATCCTAGCAACTGCTCTAATCTACAATGATGCAAAAGGACATTTAACTGAAATATAAGAAATTATCATAAGTAAACAGCATTTTTAATAGTTTGAAGAACTATACAACATTGTATATTCTGTATCACAATACATAATAAACATTTATACATGACATATATCCTAATACGAGGAATTTCTTTGGAAATAATGATGAATTAGAGACCAACTTATTAAATTTCACTAAATTACAACATTAATAGGTCAAAGGAGCACTTGAAGTTTTATAAGTGCAAATGATTTGAAAATGTTTATAATTTACTTAAAATACTAGACACAGGTGGTAAAAAGGACAAATTTTATTTTTCTTCCTGAAGGGCAACTTGCAAGAGGTAAAGGAAAGTAGAAATGCTGCCTTTGATTCAGAGGGGTGTTCTTCTCAAAGAGCAGCTATTTGGGCAGAAAAGGTGGCACAGCAGTGTCTGAAATAACATGACAAAGTCATGCAGATGAAGCTAAACAGGACCAAAGGTGTTTGCTGAAGCTGGATTTTGCAGTTTTTAGTGTCTTGGCAGCAAAGCATCCTTTGAAAACTGAACCATACAATTTGTACAAGTGATCAACCTCATAAAAATGTCAATGAACCTCAACAGCATTAGCCACCTATATAGCCATCAGTGACATTGGGAGTTATTGGATGGTGTAGTTCTAAAGAACATTTAGCTCTCCTGTTACAACATGGAGGCAGACTGCTTAACCACATCAGCCTTTCTATTTCTGTATTCACAAAATTAAAACCTTCAAAGACCCTCAAAATTGACCACAATGGTTCCAAACCAGACCTTTGAATAACCAGTCCAAGACTCTGTGAATAATCAATTCCAGACACTAGTTTGTATCTTAGACAAGCAACTTAGCAATTTATTAGGAATACAATAACTTCAGTAACAAAATTAAAGAACTAAGTAATCTAATTGGTCTATGTGTTAAACCCAAAAACCTTTATCTTCACACAAAAGACAGACAGACAAACACAATCAAGGTATAAATCACAATCAAGGCATAAATTAAATAACAAACTGGACAGATTAGTTGAGTGGTTTTTATGATGCCTTGTTCCTCAGGCATAGATGATGGTTTATTGGTTGATTTTCTGAAGATGTCAATCACAGTCACTTTTATAATTTCCTCAGATAAAGATACTTAAAATTTAGTTTTCTGCTCTCTGAGCTTCCAAGAGCTATTTGTGGAAGGTTATGCGGGGAGTTTTCAAAACATCATGCTGTAGCATCAACAGCCAAATTTCCTTTTACCAAAAACACAGTCCAAATACCTATTCAAACCCTGACCATGCCCTGACAGACTAACTTTAAAGTCCTAATTACCATTCAACGTGCACCATCTGCTTGAGCACAAGGTCTTTTCAAGACTTTCTGGAGCCAATTCCCAGGTACAGAACTCATTAACAGCCACCTCCTGCTATTTGTTTAAACGGAATACTCTTCCCCAGTGACAAAGCATCTACAGAATTTTGATCAAGAACCAACCTGCAATTAACTTCCAGACCTGGTCTCACAAATGAACAGAAGCATGTTTGGTCTATTTGCCTTTTAACATAAGCGGTTAACAATCCAAAAGTTCCTCAATGTCACTGGGCCAAAACTGGGGCAGCACGGTGGCTCACAAGGACCTGGGTTCGATTCCATCCTCAGGGATCTGCGTGGATTTCCTCTTGTGCTCCGGTATCCTCCCTCAGCCTAAGATGTGCAGGCTGGGTGAATTAGCCATGGGATACAGGGACAGGGTAGGGTGAGTAGGAGGGTCCGTGGTACTTGATGGGCTGAATGGCCTGCTTCCACACTGTAGGGATTCTATGATACTGTGAAAATTCTGGAACTCCCTCCCTAAAGGCATTGTGGGTCTAATTAGACCACATGGATTTCAGCAGTTAAAGAAGGCAGCTCACCGCCATCTTCTCAGGGGCAACTAGGGATGGGCAATAAATGCTGGGCCCAGCTGGCGATTCTTATGCCCCACAAGAGAACAAAAAGAGAAAAATCCATGAAGGCTCTCACATACCCTATTCACATATTCAACTTCCAAATATCCCGCTGTTCCCTCAGAGCAGCAAGAAATCCCTTTGGGATACTTTCCTATATAGACTCAAAACATTTGTGGGAAATAACAAACACGAACTGGGTTAAATAATGGAAATATGGAGATCTGATCTTTGCTACAGGAAACTAACTAAACAAATGACATTTCCTCACTTGATACTTTTGTATCCTTGGCAACAAATTCAGATTTTTCTCAGTTGGAACTTCAATGCTAGCTGTGTGTGTGTGTTTTGTTATGATCAGATGATGAGAATGAATCAGTTCTCCTCTCTCCTCCTTCAATTACCAAGAAATATCTTCATAATTTTATATTAGCAAGCAGCTGTATCAGACGTGGTTCACTGTAAAATAAAGGACTCAGTTGCTAAAGCTTTCTTGCGTGAAAGAATGGAATTTTATTACCTACTCGTCCCTCAATCAAATCCACAAATATAGATAGTAAGTTTAAAAGAACAGTGGGCCAGGTGTCCAGTACAGACAGGAAGACAAAGTAAATGCAGTTTGAAATTCTTGGAGGGCTTGAATTGTGAGTGAAACCTGAGTCCATGCTTTTGCAGTTATCTTTCCTTGAACAAATAATGAAATTTATAGAATTCTAGATTTGTTGGTTTTCTAAGGTGCTTTTTACCAGGTACTTCCTTTGAGAGATAATAAAGTACAGCTTGAGAGAAAGAGAGCAAGCCTTCTGGGTTCTATTGTAATGAATCCATTTGTCAGCTCTCTAATCGCCAAGCAAACCACTGAAGTATTGATCATTTGTGTATTCTCTGCATTTAGCTCCATTGTCTTTCCAATTTAAATACTTTACAGGTTATCTTTCATCTCCTATCATGGCATTAATTTGGTTGTTTGGTTTCATTGTCTTTTGAATGAAATAGCTTTCCATTATGGATTCCTGGTCTTGTCTCAATCTATTGTCAGGTGATCATAAAGCCATTTTAGATCATTATTTGTTATCTTTATAACCTGCTTTCTACTCCATGACAGTCTCAGGTTTTAAAACAGATAATGAAAGGTGAATAGCAATGGTCCATGTTTACAATTATCATAACGGTTTGTACATTTAAGAAAATTCATAAGTCCAGTATGATGAAATAAAATTATGGAATTTGGAAAAGGAATTATTAAATTTGTATTAACCAAATATATAATCTTATGGAATGGAACTAGGGAATGAGAGGCCCTCTAAAAGAGAAGATTCAGAAGCTTGTTTTTGATTGGAATAAACAATCTAAAAGTTAGCATTGGCCTGTTTTAATGTGTCAGTACTTCATACAGACCTCACCTTGGAAACGTTCTCAGGATTTTCTGATTCAATAGTTGTCAAGGTTTCAAATATGTAGCTCAACTCAAAGTTAAATTGTGTTAGCAGCAGCACAATTTATATTTTTCTGACATATATTACGTAAGTTACCATTGCTAAGAAAATAGTATTAAAAGAAAAAATGTGGCAAACGCTAATTAATCATCTTTTATTTTCTTCTTGGGAGATAATTTGATAATGATTGTCCAGAGTTAAGCACAGAAATTTAAGCTGAGACTCCAGTAGGAGTGTGGAGCAGGTGCTGCATTGTTGGAGATGCCTTCCTTTTAAACTTATTACCAATGTTTTGAGATTATGATGGGCATAGACAGGAAGAAGCATTTCCTCTTGGTGGAGGGACCGGTGATCAGGGGCATTGATTTCAGGTAATGAGCAGGATGTTTAGAAGAGGTGTGAGGTAAAATCTTTTTAGCGCAGAGGATGTTGCGAATCTGGAACTCACTGCCTGTAAGAGTGGGAGAGGCGGAAACGCTCATAACATTTAAGAAGTATTTAGATACACACCTGCAATTCCAAGTTCAGATTTCTCCAGTTTCCTCATTTCCCCTCCCCCCACCTTGTCTCAGTCAAATTCCTTGAACTCAGCACCGCCTTCCTAACCTGCAATCTTCTTCCTGACCTCTCCGCCCCCACCCCACTCCGGCCTATCACCCTCACCTTGACCTCCTTCCACCTATCGCATTTCCAATGCCCCTCCCCCAAGTCCCTCCTCCCTACCTTTTATCTTAGCCTGCTGGACATACTTTCCTCATTCCTGAAGAAGGGCTTATGCCCGAAACGTCGATTCTCCTGTTCCTTGGATGCTGCCTGACCTGCTGTGCTTTTCCAGCAACACATTTTCAGCTCTGATCTCCAGCATCTGCAGTCCTCACTTTCTCCTCGAGGCTGGTATGATTACAACATTTAAAAAGTATCTGGACAGGACAATGAATAGGAAGGGTATTGAAACATATGGGCCAAATACTGCCAAATAGGACTAGATTTATATAGAATATCTGGTCGACATGGTCGAGTTGAAGCGAGGGGTCATTAATTGTGATATGATGCTCTGTATGTAAACAAAAGATCAAATGTTGTCTTACTAACAAAAGAGCATTTATTGAGTCTATTAGCGCTAGTTTAGAATAATGAGTTACAGGCTAACGCATTAAAAGTTTTAATTACAGTCATATTCATTAGTTTTCCTCATGTACCTTCCTTGGTAGGTTTATCTCCTTTCAACTGAACGGCAGGATGGAATGTTGTGTGGGAGTTAGGTTTCCTTTTCAAGAGGGAAGAGCCAATAGTCACGACCAGAGTTGGTCCATCAAAGCATATCTGTTGGTCTTTGATGCACTGGATATTGAAAATGGCCTGAAAGAATTTTTACAATCCTGTTTGTCCCAAGCTCCTGTTTGAAAAAGGAAGTAAGGCACAATTAAATCTTGATGAACACAGTGATTAGCTTGCCAAGAAATGCTATGTTTAGATCAGCGTTTTGCTTTGATCAGGATCTCTATAAACAACAATCCTTGTGCCACAATCCATTTAGTGATCCAGTCAAAATGAAATATAAAATTTAACTGGCATAGTAATGATTAGAATTTTGAGCAGCAGTTTCTTTTTGCAATGTTAATCTCTTTGGTCTGAACATTATATCCAGAAAGAGTAATCCTTGATTTCCTGCTTTGAAAAAGGTAGATATGAGACTTACCTCAATCAAAGAACTTTCAGTTAAAATTGTGGGTTATTAGCATGAAAGAAAACCAACCTTTAGAACTACAGAATGGTTTTAAACAACAAATTCATATACCCAGTCAAAGGGTCAATAACCACTTGAATCTGCCAATCAAACTGTTAAATGGCAGACACCCTCCTGTGATAATTGATCATTGTGAAATCAGTCATTCAGCACTAATCCAGTAACAGAAACCCTCTAGTTTATGTTAACAGTATGATATAGCCTGCAATGATTTAGCTTAATACTGCAGACTCAAAGATTTAAAGGGCAGGACATTTAAATGCCTTGATACCTTTGTAATTCCCTTTGACAATTCCCTTTCATCTTTATTGAAAGGTGCTTTTGATACTTTTGATCATTCCTCTTGACATCATAGAGTGGGTTAGCCTTAATAGTAAGTTTCCTGAATCTGAGGCAGAAGGTGCAGGGTTTAACACCTGCTACAGACAATTCTTGTGAGTGCAATATGGAATTCTCACTTCTGGATTGACATGCAGCAGGGAGACCTTGCATCACTGCAATCCCATCATCCCCACCTCTCACCTAACCCGAACCCTCATCCTGTTCAAACTTGCTTGATAGCTGCATCTTTCTGCTCTGGTCCTTGTAAATCTCTCTTGTACTTTCTGCAGTGTTTCAATGTGTTTTTCACAGTAGTTTGTGGAAACTCCACACTATCTGTGGTATTAAAATATTTATGGTCATGGAATGAACGTTCATATTACAGCCTGTCAGCCTATTAACCAATCTTTTAAACCTTTCACAGCACATACTATTCTAGAATAGAGGATGTGCATCAATGAACAATTGAAACAATAGCAGATTAGCCGTCTTTTGTTAAATAGTCTTTTGACACCACTTGTTACTGAAGGAAGTGAGCATCAGTAAGACTAGTATGATTCATGTCTATATAAATGTTTATATTTCATTTGTTTTAGGGGCTGTATATTTTCTTGGTGTATGGTGTTTACAACAGCGAGGTATGAAGAATTCATTTTTACATTAATCTATTTCCTATTGACAACAAACTTTGTTTTAACTAGCACCTTATGAACCGGCAGTCTTAATAAACCACTAAAAATTGTATATCTCACTTACCATAAAGTTTCCTAGATTATTCTGTCCAATTATTATACCTTTTAATCTATTTACCTCAATGTAAATATACTCGTTATTCAATTGAACAAACACATGAAACAGTTGATCAATTTCAAGTGAATTTCTCTTCCAATACCATGATCTAGTACAATGTTTGAGTTGTCAGCTGAGTATGTGAGTGAGAAGGTTTTCTGCCACTAAGGTTTACTTAATGCAAAGTGTATTATTATTTTAGTGACACATGCTATAACTAAAGTATAACAGTGATTTGTATGCCCCCTGCATTACATTTTATTATTTGGTATGTGCTTTTATAGAGTCGTAGAGTCATAGAGATGTACAGCATGGAAACAGACCCTTCGGTCCAACCTGTCCGTGCCGACCAGATATTCCAACCCAATCTAGTCCCACCTGCCAGCACCCGGCCCATATCCCTCCAATCCCTTCCTATTCACATACCCATCCAGATGCCTTTTAAATGTTGCAATTGTACCAGCCTCCACCACTTCCAGTGGCAGCTCATTCCATACACGTACCACCCTCTGCGTGCGAAAGTTGCCCCTGAGGTCTCTTTTATATCTTTCCCCTCTCACCCTAAACCTATGCCCTCTAGTTCTGGACTCACCGACCCCAGGGAAAAGACTTTGCCTATTTATCCTATCCATGCCCTTCATCATTTTGTAAACCTCTATAAGGTCACCGCTCAGCCCCCGACGCTCCAGGGAAAACAGCCCCAGCCTATTCAGCTTCTCCCTATAGCTCAAATCCTCCAACCCTGGCAACATTCTTGTAAATCTTTTCTGAACCCTTTCAAATTTCACAACATTTTTCCCATAGGAAGGAGACCAGAATTGCACGCAATATTCCAAACATGGCCTAACCAATGTCCTGTACAGCTGCAATATGACCTCCCAGCTCCTGTACTCAATATTCTGACCAATAAAGGAAAGCATACCAAGTGCCTTCTTCACTATCCTATCTACCTGCGATTCCACTTTCTTTTTTTAAAATAATATATTTTTATTGAAAAAAATAGATTTTTTTATATTACAAGTACAAAACAATGCAATTCAAAACAGTACAAAAAACTCAAATAATTTTTTTAAAATCCCCAACCCACCCTCATGTACAAATGTATAAACATATATAGAAAAATATAGAATTTAAAAAAAAACAAACTGGTATTTAACTAAATAAATAAATAACCAACAACAAACAAAAAAATAGTAATAACTCAGCCCAGCCAAACAAAACGCTCATACATTCACAGTTCCTCCTCCCTGGATATTGGACTCGTGAAACACAATCGTTACGACTATATAAAAGCCCTTGTTACTGTGGCAGATAAATCTGTGTCCAGGTATTCCAAAAAAGGCTGCCATGTCTTGTAAAAATTCTCAGTTTTGTGGTGTACCATATTTGTGAGAAAACCCAGGGGAATATGCTCCATAACAATCTTCCGCCAACCCCGACAGGCCTGGGGTGGGTTTCCGATATCCAACCTAGCAACATATTCTTTCTTACACAGAACGTGAGAATATTGAAAAGTTTTTTCTTAAGCACGTCTTACAGGAAATATAGTGGGTAAGCCCAAAAGGAGAGAGATAGGGTCCTTCTCCACCCTTACACACAAATTCTTCTCCATTGCGCCTGCCACAGCGCTCCTATATGTTTGAAGCCTATCGCAAGACCAAAGACAATGGGTAAGAGTGTCCGTACAGACCTTGCACTTGGGATATGCTGAAGATACCCCGGTTTAAATTTTGACAAACGGTCTGGGGCCAAGTCGGCCCTGTGGAGAATCTTCAACTGTAAAGCATGGGTCCTGTTGCAAATTGCTCTCTTCCTTGTGTTCTCCCAAATATCCTCCCATGCCTCTGAGGAAACTTCAACACCCAGCTCTCTTTCCTACATCTTGCAGAGTCGATCAGACTCATCTGAGTGGGCACCTCCCAATTGATGAAAGTTGAGCTAGTACTCTATCCAAATGGTTAGTTCTCCCTGTATTCTGTTAGATCTAACCAGTCTCCCAATGGGAACCTTGTCAAACGCCTTACTGAAGTCCATATAGGTCATGTCTATTGCTCTGCTGTCATCAATCCTCTTTGTTACTTCTTCAAAAAACTCAATCAATTTTGTGAGACATGATTGCCCACGCACAAAGCCATGTTGACTATTCCTAATCAGTCCTTACCTTTCCAAATACATGTACATCTTGTCCCTCAGGATTCCCTCCAACAACTTGCCCACCACAGATGTCAGGCTCACTGGTCTATATAGATCAGGTGGACCTCTTGATTATCCAGAATGTTTGATTAAGTGATACACTTCTGGTATAATAGGCCCCAGTTATTAAAATGCTTGCTGTAATTGAATAAATCTCCTATAGTTTGAAATATGGACAAATGAGCTGGAGCATGTAAATTCTTGAAGTTGAATGTACTGGTAATATTTGATTTAACTTGTGATAATTTAAAGTGTGCATTGATTTTGACATGCTCTTGTTGGATGTGGCAGTTTAGGGAGAGTTTATGGGTTATTAAGGATTATATTTGCAATAAATGCCATTGGTTGTGAATCCTATCAGATCGAATGGATTGGTTAGAGCGACAGTTAGAGGCATTGAGGCTTGTGTTGGATGATAGTAGTAGGAAGGGAGAAAAGTTGCAGATACAATCACTTAGATGGGTTAACTCCAGGAAAGGTAAGGGAGGTAGGCAGGTAGTGCAGGAGTAGCTACCCCCATTTCAAACAAGTATGTTGTTTTGGAAAATGTAGGGGGTGATAGATTCTCAGGGGAATGTAGCACGAACAGCCAAGTTTCTGGTATTGAGACAGGCTCTAATGCAATGAGAGGTACGTCAGGTTCCAAGTGATCAATTGTGTTCAGGAACTCTCTAGTCCGAAGCACAGAGAAATGTTTCTGTGGCCAGCTGTGAAAACTCAGAATGGTGTGTTGCTTCCCTGATGCCAAGATCAAGGATGTCTTAGAGAGAGTGCAGAATGTTCTTGAGAGGGAGCGGGCCCAGCAAGAGGTGATTGTACACATTGGAACCAACGACATAGGAAGGGAAAAGGATGAGATTCTGCAGGGAGAATACAGAGAGTTACACAGGAATTTAAAAAGGAGGTCCTCGAGAATAGTAATATCTGGATTACTCCCAGTGCTATATAGTGAGGTTAGGAATAGGAGGATAGAGCAGATGAATGCGTGACTGAGGAGCTGGTGTATGGGAGAAATTTTCACATTTGGGATAATTGGAATTTCTTCTGGGGCATAAGTGACCTGTACAAGGAGGACGGATTGGAAGGGGATTAATATACTGGCAGGAAAATTTGCAAGAGCTGCTTGGGAAGGGGGTCGCGTGGGTGGGACTCAGGGAGATAGTGAGGAAAGCGATCAATCGGAGACTGGTACAGTTGAGAAAAGAAACGAGTCTAACAGTCAGGGCAAGCAGGGACAAAGCAGAGAACAAGGTAGGACTGATAAATTAAACTGCATTATTTCAATGCAAGGAGCCTAACAGGGAAGGCAAATGAACTCAGGGCATGGTTAGGAACATGGGACTGGGATATCATAGTAATTACAGAAACATGGCTCAGGGATGAACAGGACTGGCAGCTTAATGTTCTAGGATACAAATACTACAGAAAGGACAGAAAGGGAGGAATGGGAGTGGCATGTTTTGAAAAAGGATAGCATTACAGCTGTGCTGAGGGGGGAGATTTCTGGAAAAAAACATCCAAGTTATTTGGATGGAACTGAGAAATAAAAAAGGGATGATTACCTTATTGGGATTGTATTATACACCCCCAATAGTCAGAGGGAAATTGCAAAACAAATTTGTAAGGAGATCTCAGCTATCTGTAAGGATAATAGGGTGGTTATTTTAGGGGATTTTCACTTTCCAAACATCAACTGGGACTGCCATAGTGTTAAAGGTTTAGATAGAGAGGAATTTCTTAAGTGTGTACAAGACAATTTTCTGATTCAGTATGCGGATGTACCGACTAGAGAACGTGCAAAACTTGACCTACTCTTGGGAAATAAGGCAGGGCAGGTGACTGAGTTGTCAGTGGGGAGCATTTTGGGGCCAGTGACCATAATTCTATTCGTTTTAAAATAGTGATGGAAAAGGATAGACCAGATCTAAAAGTTGAAGTTCTAAATTGGAGAAAGGCCAATTTTGACAGTATTAGGCAAGAACTTTCAAAAGCTGATTGGGGGCAGATGTTCGCAGGTAAAGGGATGGCTGGAAAGTGGGAAGCCTTCAGAAATGAGATAATGAGAGTGCAAAGGCAACATATTCCTGTTAGGGTGAAAGGAAAGGCTGGTAGGTATAGGGAATGCTGGATGACTAGAGAAATTGAGGGTTTGGCTAAGAAAAAGAAGGAAACCTATGTCAGGTATAGACAGGATAGATTGAATGAATCCTTAGAAGAGTATAAAGGCATTTGGATTATTCCGAAGAGAGAAATAGGAGGGCAAAAAGGGGATATGAGATAGCTTTGGCAAATAGAGTTAAGGAGAATCCAAAGTGTTTTTACAAATACATTAAGGACAAAAGGGTAACTAGGGAGAGAATAGGACCCCTGAAAGATCAGCAAGGCGGCCTTTGTGTGCAGCCGCAGGAGATAGGGCAGATACTAAACGAGTATTTTGCATCAGTGTTTACTGTGGAAAAGGACATGGAAAATATAGAATGTGGGGAAATAGGTGGTGACATCTTAAAAAATGTCCATATTACAGAGCAGGAAGTGCTGGATGTCTTGAAATGCATAACAGTGGATAAATCCCTAGGACCTGATCAGGTGTATCCTAGAACTCTGTGGGAAGCTAGGGAAGTAATTGCTGGGTCTCTTGCTGAGATATTTGTATCATCGATAGTCATAGGTGAGTTGCCGGAAGTTTGGAGGTTGGCTAACGTGGGGCCACTGTTTAAGAAAGGTGGTAAGGACAAGGGAACTATAGACTGGTGAGCCTGACGTCGGTGGTGGGCAACCTGTTGGAGGGATTCCTGAATGACAGGATGCACATGTTTTTGGAAAGACAAGGACTCACTAGGGACAGTCAATATGGTTTTGTGCATGAAAATCATGTTTCACAAACTTGGTTTTTTGAAGAAGTAACAAAGATGATTGATGAGGGCAGAGAGGTAGACGTGATCTATATGGACTTCAGTAAGGTGTTCGATGAGGTTCCCCATGGGAGACTGGTCAGCAAGGTCAGACTTCATGGAATGCAGAGACAACTAGCCATTTGGATACGGAATTGGCTCATAGATAGAAGACAGAAAGTGGTGGTGGAGGGGTATTTTTTAGACTGGAGGCCTGTAACCAGTGGAGTGCCACAAGGATCGGTGCTGGATCCATTACTTTCCGTCATTCATATAAATGATTTGGTTGTGAGCTTAAGAGGTACAGTTAATAAGTTTGCAGATGACACCAAAATTGGAGATGTAGTGGACAGCGAAGAAGGTTACCTCAAATTACAATGGGATCTTGATCAGATAGGCCAATGGGCTGAAGAGTGGCAGATGGAGTTTAATTTAGATAAATGTGAGGTGCTGCATTTTGGGAAAGCAAATCAGAGCCAGACTTATACACTTAATGGTCAGGTCCTAGGGAGTGTTGCTGAACAAAGAGACCTTGGAGTGCAGGTTCATAGCGCCTTGAAAGAAGAATTGCAGGTAGATAGGATAGTGAAGAAGGTGTTTGGTATGCTTTCCTTTCGTGGTCAGAGTATTGAGTACAGGAGATCGGAGGTCATGTTGCGGCAGTACAGGACATTGGTTAGGCAACTGTTGGAATATTGCGTGCAATTCTGGTCTCCTTCCTATCGGAAGGATGTTGTGAAACTTGCAAGGGTTCGGAAAAGATTTACAAAGATGTTGCCAGGGTTGGAGGATTTGAGCTATAGGGAGAGGTTGAATAGACTAAGGCTGTTTTCCTGGAGCGTTGGAGGCTGAGGGGTGACCTTACAGAGGTTTATAAAATCATGAAGGGCATGGATAGGAAAAATAGACAAAGTCTTTTCCCTGGGGTGAGAGAGTCCAGAACTAGAGGGCATAGATTTAGGGTGAGAGGGTAAAGATATAGAAGAGACCTAAGGGGCAACGTTTTTCCGTAGAGGGTAGTGTGTATGTGAAATGGGTTTCCAGAGGAAGTGGTGGAGGTTAGTACAATTACAACATTTAAAAGGCATCTGGATGGGTATATGAATAGGAAGGGTTTGGAGGGATATGGGCCAAGTGCTGGCAAATGGGACTAAGTTAGGATATCTGGTTGGCATGGACGAGTTGGACCGAAGGGTCTGTTTCCGTGCTGTAAATCTCTATGACTCTAATCTGAAGGCTTCAATATCTGACCAGTGTAATGTGATTTTTATCATTTTATAATTTGTTGAAATACATTTGAATTCGATGTCCTGAAATAATGACAATTAGAGTTACTATGAGACTTTGAGAAAGATAGGTTGGATCTTAAAATGAATATTTTCTCACTGAACTAATAGCTTGCCTCCATATTATGTATATATATTAATGCAACTCCACCACCTTTTCCTATATGTCTGTCCTTCATAAATACTGAATATCACATGATGTTCAGTTCCCATCCCTGGTCATCCTGTCTTCATAATCACAACTATATCACACCCATTTATATCTGATTGTGTGATTAGTTTCTACCTCCTGCCCAAAATCCACAAACCTGACTGCCCCGGACGACCCATCGTCTCAGCCTGCTCCTGCCCCACCGAACTCATCTCCTCCTACCTCGACACGGTCCTGTCCCCATTAGTCCAAGAACTCCCCACCTACGTCCGTGACACCACCCACGCCCTCCACCTCCTCCAGGATTTCCGCTTCCCCGGTCCCCAACGCCTCATCTTCACCATGGACATCCAGTCCCTGTACACCTCCATCCCCCATCACGAAGGACTCAAAGCACTCCGCTTCTTCCTTTCCCGCCGTACCACCCAGTACCCTTCCACCGACACCCTCCTTCGACTGACTGAACTGGTCCTCACCCTGAACAACTTTTCTTTCCAATCCTCCCACTTTCTCCAAACAAAAGGAGTAGCCATGGGCACCCGCATGGGCCCCAGCTATGCCTGCCTCTTCGTAGGGTATGTGGAACAATCCATCTTCCGCAACTACACTGGCCCCACCCCCCATCTTTTCCTCCGCTACATTGATGACTGTATCGGCGCTACCTCGTGCTCCCACGAGGAGGTTGAACAGTTCATCCACTACACTAACACCTTCCACCCCGACCTCAAATTCACCTGGACAGTCTCGGACTCCTCCCTCCCCTTCCTAGACCTTTCTGTTTCTATCTCAGACGACCGAATCAACACGGACATCTACTACAAACCGACCGACTCCCACAGCTACCTGGACGACACCTCCTCCCACCCCGCCCCCTGTAAAAACGCCATCCCATTCTCCCAATTCCTTCGTCTCCGCCGCATCTGCTCCCAGGAGGACCAGTTCAAAATACGCACAACACAGACGGCCTCCTTCTTCAAGGACCGCAATTTCCCCCCCGACGTGATCGACGATGCCCTCCACCGCATCTCCTCCACTTCCCGCTCCTCCACCCTTGAGCCCCGCCCCTCCAACCGCCACCAGGACAGAACCCCACTGGTCCTCACCTACCACCCCACCAATCTCCATGTACAGCGCATCAACCGCCGTCACTTCCGCCACCTCCAAACGGACCCCACCACCAAGGATATATTTCCCTCCCCTCCTCTATCAGCTTTCCGTAGAGACCACTCCCTCCGCGACTCCCTTGTCAGATCCATACCCCCCACCAACCCAACCTCCACTCCCGGCACCTTCCCTTGCAACCGCAGGAGGTGCAACACTTGCGCCCACACCTCCCCCCTCACTTCTCTCCAAGGCCCCAAAGGAAACTTCCATATCCGCCACAGATTCACCTGCACCTCCACCCACATTATCTACTGCATCCGCTGCAGCCGGTGTGGCCTCCTCTATATTGGGGAGACAGGCCGCCTACTTGCGGAGCGATTCAGAGAGCACCTCTGGGCCACCCGGACGAACCAACCCAATCACCCTGTAGCACAGCATTTCAACTCCCCCTCCCACTCCACCGAGGATATGCAGGTCATTGGACTCATCCACCGCCAAACCACAACAACGCGACGGTCGGAGGAGGAGCGTCTTATCTTCCGACTGGGAACCCTCCAACCACAGGGGATGAACTTGGACTTCACCAGTTTCTTCATCCCCCCTCCCCCCACCTTGTCTCAGCCGAATCCCTCCAGCCCGGCACCGCCTTCCTGACCTGCAGTCTTCTTCTTGACCTCTCCGCCTCCACCCTACTCCGACCTATCACCCTCACCTTGACCTCTTTCCACCTATCACATTTCCAACGCCCCTCCTCCAAGTCCCTCCTCCCTACCTTTTATCTTCTCCTGCTGAACACTCTCTGCTCATTCCTGAAGAAGGGCATGTGCCCGAAACGTCGAATCTTCTGTTCCCTAGATGCTGCCTGACCTGCTGTGCTGTTCCAGCAATAAAGTTTCAGCTTTGATCTCCAGCGTCTGCAGACCTCACTTTCTCCTGATTAGTTCATCCGCCTTATATCAAATGCTATATATGTTCAGGCAAAAGCTGTGAAGCATGTCTTTTTTTTAATGTTCTTTGTCTCATTCCCACTGTTTTTCAAGGTGCTGCAGGCCTTTAAGTTTGAACATTGGTACACAATTTCCTGCCACCACCTGCCTACCTCCCTTCTCACCCTGCCCTCGAAAGGACACATTCCAAATTGCAGCTTTAATTAAAGTCAGGATTCACCTGCAATGACAATGATGCTGCATATGTGGCAGCTCAGTCTATTTCATTTATGGAGGACTGTGACCATGTTACTCCTTTTTAAATCTTATTTTTGTTAATACATGAAAGCCTATATGTTGCTTTGGGAAAGTTGGTAAACTGTCAAAGAAGGAGGAATTAACAAAATGGCACAATATTAAAACGTCTCCAGGTAGCGTTGTTAGACTTTGTGATATAGTGAATGCTTTACTTTTGAGTATTTATATCATATTATTTGTATGTGTGAAATGATTTCCTATTTCTTGTACAGTAATTTGTGATCTGCTATTGTCTACAGTGTTGTGGTTTTCCTGTAATCGTTATATTTATTTTCTTAGTTTATCTATTCTGAAATGCAAACATAATCAACTCCAATTACAGAAAAATACAAACAAATATTTGATATAGACACAATTAGATACTTTGCATAAACATGATTCGACTGCATATCTTCTGCAGGTGAGAAATGCCATTAAAAGAATGAAAGAAAAGAGAAAAGCTTTGTCTTTCACAGTGAGTACAATTTGTACAAAAACTGCTCTGTTTGAATGTATTCTGCACAAGCTGTAAAATCCAAGGAAAGCTTGTAAAAGTTACCTTTAATGCAATTGTTTAGGATTGTGTTAAATGTCTTTTGATAACATTGCCTGTGTAACTCATTGAGGGCATAGCCTGTGACTTAGAAAAGAATGTTATATTTCCTCTTTTAGGTGCATTGAAATGGTCAGAATTAAGACACTCTGTGTTCTTAAACTTACTTTCCTTATTTTGCCACCAAATCAGGCAGTTCATTATGTCGTAAAATGGATTATTTTAATCATATGTTTTTGCTATTACTCTTTTTAACTGGTTTTGCTGAAAAATATTCGGATCCATCAAAATTTAATGGGTGGCCTGTAGCTGCATCTTCAGACAGGTGGGTAAGGAAGACTTATAGAACACTGGGTGTCCACCTTTCACAGAACCGTCCCCTGTCCCTTTGGGAAACTGGGGGATGACTGGGGATCACTTGACCCACAATAAGAGTCATATCAAGACCTTTAACAAGCTGGTGCTCAAATCCACTTGGCACAAAATGATCAATGTAAATGTGTCAGGATCCGAGCATGCCTGATAGCATTGGTATTTTTAGATCCAATCTATCTCTGATCCCAACCTTGCTCTTGCCGAAAACCTCACCTCCTATCTGCTGTTTCATTATTTAGAGTAACCAGGTTTGTTAGGAACTTCCAGGGAGAATCTGTTGCATTTGATTGTCCAGAACATCTATATTGAATTCATCGCTAAGTATGACTCCAGCCAGCTGATTTTCACTGTCTTCAGTTATTCTAGAGTTCTTTGACTCCTCATTGAGTGAAACACTGCTATGATGTCAAGGGGCAGTCACCCTCACTTACTTTATTGAGTTCAGCTCTTTTTCCATATTTGAACCGAAGCTGTAATGAGGTCTGGAGCTGAGTGAGCCTGACAGGACCCAAAGTGACCTTCAGTAAACAGGTCATTGTTAAGTCAATGCCACTTGGTAGCAGTGATCAATGTAAACTGTTTTGGCCAGGTTAGACTTGTTCGGTTTCCTTTTCTGCTTTTTGTATCTGGGCATTTTCCACATTGCCAGGTAGATGCCAGTATTGATAGTGTACCCGTGGGAGAAAGATCTGCTACCCTACCCACCCACAGCATGACCACATAAAAAACACAAAAGCAGGTCTGTGAAACACAGAGATCAAGCCTGCAACGCACACAGAACACACCCACAATGCCCCAGTCTTGGCCATACAGGCTAACAAAGAAACCAGACATGGCCAAGCTACTCCCAGACCAGAGAATACACTTCCTAAACAGCCTTCACAGTAAGTTCCTAGTCCTGATTAGCACTGAGGACCCAATACCCTAAGGACAGGCTCACTTCCCATTGAAACCAATATCGCATAAACAAAGAGGCAGACTGAGAGACCCCAGAAGACTTCGCTCGCAGGAGGAACACAATGGTCAGACCTGAATGCCAGGAGAAGGGACATATTCACGCGGATGGGAAATACAATGAAGAATCCTCTAGAAGCCATTCTCACCTACTCACAGAGATGGCTGGAAACTCCTGGGTCAATTACAAATGAATTGCTGCTGCCGGAGGCTTGATTAATGTCCATTCCGTATTTTCTTGTTTTAAGTGCTTTACAATTTTCACCATTGTATTGTGACTGCTTTCCAATTACCATCTTTGTCTTGTACCTCTTAAAACCCACCTGCACCCTCCGTTCAGGCATGAGCATTCTGGCCATCTGTGCACAGAATCAGTTCTGTGTCAGCCTGGTCAATTTCTCTTCTGCGATATCACTTTGTTCAATAAATCGCTTGTCAATTTCACCGCGTTCCTCATTTCTGGTCTCTGAATCATTGGGCTAAATTTCTCTGACAATACCAAACCAGCTGGCTAGGGGCGCACTAGTTCTGGAGCACAGCCTTTAGTACTATTTCCTGGAATGTCATCAGGACATGTAGATGTCGCAGTTTCCCGTGCTTTCAGCCATTTGGTGATATATGGAGTGAATTGGTTCGGTTGAAGGCTGGCATCTATGATGCTGGGGACTTCTGCAGGTGACAGAGATGGATTAGCTACTCTTGTCAACTCTTGTTCAACCTTGTACAAACAGAAAATTAACTTGGAGATGCAGAAAGTGTGAACACAAAGAGTATGCTCACATTTGTGTGTGTTGGAATCAGCCTCATTCCTGATGAAGGGCTTAAGCCCGAAACATCGATTCTCCTGCTCCTCGCATGCTGCCTGACCTACTGTGTTTTTCCAGCACAACAATCTCGACTAATGAACTACTCTACTCATTTCATTATTTCTAGCTACAATACAAATAAATGAGCCATAAAAATAAAAATTGTAATCATATGAGATTAAACCAAATTCTAATCCTACATACGTATGTGAATAAAAATGAGTATTCTGAGAACTACTTTAGTTTAGTATTAAATAGGGTTTGTTTGACATGACCTTCCCTTTGCAAATCTATGTTGGTTCTCTCTAATCAGCTCAAATTTCTCTTAAGTGCTCAGTTGATCTATCTTGAATTTCAATTCCAATAATTTCCCCACAACAGATGCGAGACTAACAAGTATATCATTTCCCTGTTTCTCTTTATTAAATAATAGACATTTACAATTTTTCAATACAAAGGGTCAATTCCTGGGCAATTAGGTAATCTTTATTAAAAAAAACACAATCACTTACAAGTAATTGATTTAATCGGTTGACCAGTAATAAGGTTACACATAATGCACGTTCACAATGTCAGACTTCATTTTTGTTTGTATTTTGAAAATGATTCTTTATTTTGAGTTAGCAAGTAGAGTTAATAAATCAATGCGGCATGTTACTGCTGGATTCATTCTCATCATTCTTTATACTCCAATTTCACAGCTATGCACTATTATCCTCCAGCATCTGTGTCTATGCTTATAAAATATTGAATGATGTTTACTAGCAGTAAACAGGTATCAATTGAAAAAAGCAATGTAGCTGTTGAACTGAAAAATCATTGTATTTGTCATACATAGTGTGCTATTTTATTCTAATTCAAGGAAGGGTTGATTCTTTTCAGAGTAGAGGGGCCACTACATTTTGGTGTGTAAAATAAGTGAAATAAGTTACAAGAAATGCTTTTTTTTTAGATAAAGCTACAGTATTTTTCTGAACATTTTTAAGTTCCCATTTTCACTTCTGGTGCAGCAATAACTTTGAAACTGGGAGACACTGATGTACAATGATGAAAACAAAATGTTAAGCAACAGGTAGATTTACTGACAGGGATGACTAATTGCCATCTGCTAAACAGGAATTTTCAGAATATTGCTTTCTACCTTAAAATTCTGACAAAGTATTCCAAACATTCATACCCGGCGAAGGAGTGATCCTTCCTAGATTCTGTATTAAGCAATTTTTTTTGGATGAGACTATTCAAAACTATTCAAATTATAATATGATTCTAAATATTAAAGTGTTTTTTCCCCACATATTTCTGCAGATCATGGCGTAATTATTAGCAAGTATCCATATATCATAAGTGGATATCAGGATTCAAGACAACTTCTTCCCGCATCTCTTTCAGTTTTGGGAGTTGGCAAACGATGGAAAACCCAGTTTGTCCATCTGTTTTGATATCCTGCTTATTTGTTATTGCAGAATTGCACAAGCTCAAGACCATCAAGTTGTCTTACTAGTCCAAAGATGACCACCTCACTGAATGTTGGAAAATGCTCTGTTTCTGCACCTGATAAGGATACTTTGAAATCAGCAACCAATAAATCAGCTTCCAGCAAAGGTAAGTATGTTCATCTGAATATCCACTGGATCTACTCAATCTATCACTAAGATATCAGTAAGACAGAAACAATACAAACAGCTGGGAACTGTTAGTTACACACTTTCTACAGAGTTTCTCCAATTTCCCATTACAGTGTCCATGGCAGAACCATGCAAAAGTGCCCCTCTAACACTGGTGCCTAATACAGTTTGCTGTATATTCATTGAAATGACACCATGATTGAATGCTACAGTCCTAAGTAATGGTGTAAACTAATATGAAATGCCAGATGTTGAACCACTGCTCTTTAATTTCACAGGAGTGAATTCCTGAAGGATGTAGCTAGACTATTTCCAAACAGAATTACTGGGAGATTGTGCAGGGCTCTCGTAATCTGCTGTTGGAACTTCAATGACAGATTGCTGGAAACCGCAGGGAAATGTGGAAAGCCCCATTTGAGCCTTTCTTCACATTTTCTTTTCATGGCCTGTCCACCAAAGTTACAATGGAAGATGGATTTCAGCACTCCTGTGACCATCCTTCTCTGCAAGCTCCAACATACTGCCTGTTCTCAGCTGCAGGCTCCTTTTTCCTGTCGCTAAAGAAAGCTATCTCTCTGACACTCCCCATCACCCTTGGCAATGCATGAAAAGATTTATTTAAGTAAAGCTGGGCACAGCTTTGAGCATCTGGACTCTGTTTTGATCTTGCACGCCTCTACCTGCCAACTCTTTCAAATTGCATCTTTAGATTGTCTCTTTAAATGCTGGGGTTGAGATTACATTATGCAAGGCCACTGTTGCTGAATAGCTGGGAAACCCAAAAGCTAGACAGTGACGAAGGTAGTAGCTGTGTTTGACAGTCATTGTGGATGTTCAGAATGTTGGATTCTTCTTGTCCCAGCTCATCTCATTAATATCAGGAATAATACTTCTGAGCCTTCTCTGCATGTTCTCTCTAAATTTTTAAAAAGCTTTTTAATATGAATTCTCCCTTAATTCTATTCAATATCTCCCCCCACTAAACTATTCACAAATTTTGGGGTTAATGCTGCACAGGTTTCATGGTGATTATATTTTGAAAATGAAATCCTGAAGAAAAAATGTCTTTAGCAGGTCTCATTTATATTTAAATTTGTTAAACACACTGAAAGATGTTGACGCCAATGATGATAAAAATGCTATAAGTGTGACCAAAATCCACAGCCCAGGACAGAACAAAGCCAGCCGTGAAATAGTCCTTAGCCATACTGGATCCAACATCATTGTACAATTACAACAGTCCTTTAATGTTTCACATTAAAGGTATGGTCTAAAATCATATTTATAAAGTGCTTGTACCTTACGTTCTGTTATGGCAGAACTAGTCAGTATTCCTAATATTTATGCATTGGTTACTCAAACCTTTCAATTTCATCACTAATTCGTTATTGGATTCTATTTTAGGGGCATCCATGATTTTCAACAGGGAAAATGGAGCAGAAGATGTGATGTGGATCTCAGAAAGCTTAGTTCTTGACAAAACAGTGAGTAAGCTCTGATCTACTGGTTGATAAAAGATTAATTCCATAGAAAGTTAACCATTTTGATGCCAATTCATTAATTAAAATAATTTACATGAATTATAGCAGCTTCGCAAGATTATCCAATGCACAGCTATGATTACTAGTAAATTTCCAGCTACAATTTTCAGACTATGTTGAGTTAATTAAGCGTAGCACGTGTGACAATTGGCATTGTAATTTTCTCATTCCTGATGAAGGGCTTTTACCCAAAACGGAGGGGGAGTTGAAGTGTTGAGCCATGGAGTGGTTGGGTTGGTTGGTCCGGGTGTCCCAGAGGTGTTCTCTGAAACATTCCGCAAGGTAGGCGGCCTGTCTTCTCAATATAGAAGAGGCCACAGCGGATGCAATAGATGATGTGTGTGGAGGTGCAGGTGAATTTGTGGTGGATATGGAAGTATCCCTTGGGGCCTTGGAGGGAATTAAGGGGGGAGGTGTGGGCACAAGTTTTGCATTTCTTGCGGTTGCAGGGGAAGGTGCCGGGAGTGGAGGTTGGGTTGGTGGAGGGTATGGACCTGATGAGGGAGTCACGGAGGGAGTGGTCTTTTCGGAACGCTGATAGGGGAGGGGAGGGCTTCAGGAAGCCCTTCTTCTTCCTGAAGAAGGGCTTATGCCTGAAACGTCGATTCTCCTGTTCCTTGGATGCTGCCTGACCTGCTGCGCTTTTCCAGCAACACATTTTCAGCTCTGATCTCCAGCATCTGCAGTCCTCACTTTCTCCTGGGGGATAATCTTGTTGGTTTCCTGCTCCCAATTTAATGATCCTTCCTGGAAGTGCAAATGCTTGGATGTCAGTTATGCTCCTGTGCTCTGGATACAGCGCATCATCCTCTCCCATTTCAGCCTACAAGCCGACCCCACCACCAGGGATATATTTCCCTCCCCACTCCTATCTGCATTCCAAAGAGATCATTCCCTCCATGACTCCCTCGTTAGGTCCACACACACACACCCCCGGCCCCACCAACCCACCCTATAAGTCCAGCAATTTCCTTTGCCGCCGCAACAGGCGCAAAACCTGTGCCCACACGTCTCCCCTCACCTCTGTCCAAGGCCCCAAAGGAGCCTTCTACAGCTGGCAGAGATTTTCCTGCGTATCCACACATGTCATCTACCGTGTCCGTTGCTCTCGATGTGCATACTGGGGAGAGAGGACACCAACTCACGGAACATTTCAGGGAACATCTCTGGGACACACACACACCAAACAACCCCACTGCCACTCCGCCAAAGACATGCAAGTCCTAGGCCTCCTCCATCGCTAAATCCAAGCCACCCGACGCCTGGAGGAAGAACGCCTCATCTTCTACCTTGCTTCCAACTGCACAGCATCAACGTCGACCTCACCAATTTTCTCATCTCCCCTCCCCCCACCTCATCCCAGATCCAACCCTCCAACTTGGCACCACCCTCTTGAACTGTCCTACCTGTCCATCTTCCCACCTATCTGCTGTACCCTCCTTTCCAACCTATCACCATCACCCCCACCTGCATCTACCTATCACCTTCCCAGCTACCTCACCCCCAACCCCACCCCCACCCTCCTATTTCTCTCTCAGCCCGCTTCCTCCCCCCCCCAATATTCCTGATTTAGGGCTTATGCCTGAAACATTGATTCTCCTGCTCCTTGGATGCTGCCTGACCTGCTGTGCTTTTCCAGTGCCACACTTTTCAACTCTTGTCAGCTGGAACCATTTGTCACTTTCTGATGGTAAGTAGTAGGGGATCACTCCATGTAGAATTGCATCATTCTGGAGACAGACGGCAAGTTGGAACTAACAAACACATTTATATTGTGCCTTTAACGCAGCAACATGTCCTGAGGCACTTCATAAAAGTGGTTCAAAAATTTGGCGCTGAGCCGCAGCAGGGGATATCAGAATAGATAATCAAACATTTGCCAAAATTAGTAGATTTTATGGAACATCCTAAGAAAGGAGACAGAGAAGCTGATGTTTAGGAATAGAATTTCAGAGGCTAGGACCCAGGTAGCTGAATGATGGAGCAATTAAAATTGGCGATGTGCCAGAATGGGGAGAGTGCAGAGAACGTGAAGACCTTTATGACTGGAAAGAGGGTCTAGAGACAGGGAGAGCCATGGCCTTGAGGGATTTAAGAGAAAGGGTGAAAATGTTGAGATGTTATTGAACTAGGAGCCATTGTAGGTCAGTGAACATGGGTAAACAGGGCAAGGGAGAAGTTGAAATAGTGTAGTAGAGTTTTCAATGATCACAAGTTTCTCCACAGTGCAAGATAGGGGTGTGGCTGGGAGACCACTAAAGAAATCAAGTTTGAGGTAACAAAGACATGGGTGAGTGTTTCAGCAGCAGATGAACTGATGTCGGAGTGGAGTCAGGCGATGATACAAGGTGAGATTTGTAGGGCTCAGTGATGGAGCACATACGTCATCTAAACCTCAGATGATACCTGAGAAACAAATGGTTTTTTTGAGCCCCAGACAGTTGCTAAGCAGATTGATAAACTAAGTTGCCAGGATGTAGACTTTGGGTGGGGAACCAAAGCCAATAGCATTGGTCATCCCTGTATTGGAGGAAGCTTTTACTTATCAAATATCAGTTGTTTGTGATGAGTTTGTGGGCGGCACGGTGGCACAGTGGTTAGCACTGCTGCCTCGCAGCGCCAGAGACCCGGGTTCAATTCCCGACTCAGGCGACTGACTGTGTGGAGTTTGCACGTTCTCCCCGTGTCTGCGTGGGTTTCCTCCGGGGGCTCCGGTTTCCTCCCACAGTCCAAAGATGTGCAAGTCAGGTGAATTGGCCATGCTAAATTGCCCATAGTATTAGGTAAAGGGGTAAATGTAGGGGTATGGGTGGGTTACGCTTCGGCGGGTCGGTGTGGACTTGTTGGGCCGAAGGGCCTGTTTCCACACTGTAAGTAATCTAATGAGTCAAGATTGTGGAGGGTCAGGAGGGGTCGTGGTGAGATGAAATAGAATGGTGTTAATGTACACGTGGACAACAATCAGATATAATTTGATTAATCTGTGATGAAAGGTTGATGTTACAGAAGATATGTTATTTTCTGTAGTATTTTTATTTTGTGGGATAGTTTTAATATTTGGATTCTCCCCCTATTTCTGGGTTACAAGGAAAATATGAATATTTGTATAAACTATTATAAATTGCTTGAGAGTAAGCCAGGCAAGACTATCATTTTGATTTTCTCTTCCTTCTTCGGAGACTCTATATTATTGTCGATAATTTTTCAGAGTGTGGCAATGATGGGGGTTGGGTGTTGGTTGGATTAGAAATTATAATAACATGCGGTATAGGTGTGTGTCAATCACTGACACCTCACTTACACTTGAGACATTAAAGATATTGATTTGCGCTACTCCTTCTGGAGGTGCACACGTAATAACTAATGTTAGAGGAGTAACTTTTAGGATTGTGTGATCAAAAATGACAACTCATTAGGAGGCAACAGAAATAAAAGTTTTACTTGCAAAGTAAAGAAGTACAAAATGAAGTGTGTTCAAAGTGAATTTGGGGGAGAAATATTTCACATTGAATGTACTCCCACCTACACCTTTCCTCTAAACCCATTATTGTGTTCTTTTTACTGTGTTGTGTTTGTTGTGTTGTGTTGCCATTGGCATTTCTATTGACTGTCTGCCAAGCAGTAACACACTTGATGTACAGAGCTAGTTGCTTCAGTAATTTAATTTTTATTTTTAGTAACCATTCACATATTTTATTAACTTTATAATAAATAATTTGAAGTGTGTCAGCAACAGCAACCCTTTAAAAATGTTGCGAAGAATCGTGATTTATCATAATGTTTCTCCTGCTGTGTATTTCAATTTATTTTGATCAATACAATGGACCAAACCAAAGGGAAACAAAACAGAAGGGAGTTTATTTAATGTAAAAAATCCCCCAGCTAGTTTTTTTAAAGATAAAATCACTATCTGTATTTACACCCCTTTCTCACTCCCCCATCACACCGTGAGAGCTGAGCAGTGCTGCTGTGTGGATTTTTCATTTTGTCTTCCTTCACATTATGATGCCTTTTGGTCCAAACTAAAACACTGTAGGCCAGTCAAGAAGTGGTCAGTAAATGTGTCTCATACTTCAGAGACATATAGAGATGGTACAGGCATGCGATGACTCTTTTGGGCACGAATGTCCTGTGGTCAGCCCAAGACTAAAGGAGAGCAAGGTCATAGACACCCTCTGATGTAGAGTGCTCAGGTGAGGTCCTTAGTGGGACTAATGCCGAAGATTGTTGATGAATGTGTGCACTGGCTGTTGCTGGCTGCATTGGTTGACCTGACAGGCTACCTCCTATCGCTATCGGGCTCCAACTTTGCAAAGGCACTGTTCTTGGTCTATTGCAGTCCCTCCACCACTTCCCTATCAAGCACCCTTGGAACTTTCAATGCAGACTCTTTTGACACCCTTATAGGTGGGTCCACCCAACCTGCCATTTTGTGGGTTTTATGCTTATGTAACACGCACAAATCCAAGACAGTGACAGAGATGAGGCAATGGAATCTTGCGTGGAAGAGGGCAGCTCCTCCGAATCTTTACAGTCAGCATGTTGTTGTAGTCCCCTATCCACAAAAGCACCATGCCTCAGAGTTTTGCCAAGAGTTCTGTGCATGTTCTGGGCACAAGCCCTTCCAAAGTTGAGGACCAGCATCTGCCCTCAGCATCAACCATTTGACAGTATTGTAGGCTGTAAGCCTGCGAGGCTGGCCCATCAGGTGGAGATCACATACTTGAGGAGACACTGTGGCATTTGATCCATGTGTGCCAAATGTCTCCTATCTGAGCACACCACAATCATGGCCTTTTTGTCATTGGGGATGGATTTTTTTCCTTCTCACTTGCAAGACAGTAACCCCACTCTCCCTCATTGTATCAGCACAGCCTCCAGGACTGTATCAGAGAACATGGGGATTGCCTAATTCCTGGTTGGTGTTCTGTTCTGAGTCTTAATGTTGGAGCAGACATCTTAGAGGCATCAGCTGTGGTTTTGGTTTAATCAGAAGGTAGTAACCAGCACCTCAGTGCTAACTGCTGCCCATGTGGGTGTTTAGGGCGGCATAGAGTTATAGAGATATACAACACGGAAACTGACCTGTCGGTCCAACTCATCCATGCCGACCAGATATCCCAACCCAGTCTAGTTCTAGTGCGAGCACCCGGCTCATTTCCCTCCAAACCCTTCCTATTCATATACCCATCCAGATGCCTTTTAAATTTTGGAATTGTACCAGCCTCCACCACTTCTTCTGTTAGCTCATTCCATACACGTACCACCCTCTGCGTGAAAATGTTGCCCGTTAGGTCTCTTTTATATCTTTCCCCTCTCACCCTAAACCTATGCCCTCTAGTTCTGGACTCCCCCACCCCAGGGAAAAGACTTAGAATAAAAAGACTATCCATGCCCTTCATGATTTTATAAACCTTTATAAGGTCACCCCTCAGCCTCCGACGCTCCAGGGAAACAGCCCCAGCCTATTCAGCCTCTCCCTATAACTCAAATCCTCCAACCCTGGCAACATCTTTGTAAATCTTTTCTGAACTCTTGCAAGTTTCACAACATCTTTCCGATAGGAAGGAGACCAGAATTGCCTGCAATTTTCCTGGCTAAACCAATGTCCTGTACAGCCGCAACATGACCTCCCAACTCCTGTACTCAGTACTCTGACCAATAATGGAAAGCATACCAAACACCTTCTTCACCATCCTATGTACCTGCGACTCCACTTTCAAGGAGCACTCCAAGATCACTTGGTTCAGCATCACTCTCTAGGACCTTACCATTAAGTGTATAAGTCCTGCTCTGATTTGCTTTCCCAAAATGCAACACCTTGCATTTATCTAAATTAAACTCCACCTGCCACTCTTCAGCCCATTGGCCCATCTGGTCCAGATCCCATTGTAATCTGAGGTAACCCTCTTTGCTGTCCACTACACCTCCAATTTTGGTGTCATCTGCAATCTTACTAACTATACCTCCTATGTTCACATCCAAATCATTCGTATAAATGACGAAAAGTAGTGAATCCAGCATCAATCCTTACGGCACTCCAGTGGTCACAGGCCTCCAATAAGAAAAACAACCCTCCAACCGACACTCTGACTTCTACCTTTAAGCCAGTTCTGTATCCAAATGGCTAGTTATCACTGTATTCCATGAGATCTGACCTTGCTAACCAGTCTCCCATGGGGAACCTTGTCGAACGCCTTACTGAAGTTCATATAGATTATGTCTGCCATTGTTCCATCATCAATCCTCTTTATTACTTCTTCAAAAACCTCAATCAAGTTCGTGAAACATGATATCCCATGCACAAAGCCATGTTGACTGACCCTAATCAGTCCTTGCCTTTCCAAATACGTGTAAATCCTGACCCTCAGGATTCCCTCCAACAACTTGCCCACCACCGAGGTCAGGCTCACTGGTCTATAGTTCCCTGGCTTGTCCTTACCACCTTTCTTAAATAATGGTACCACGTTAGCCAACCTCCAGTCTTCTGGCACCTCACCTTTGACTATCGATGACACAAATATCTCAGCAAGGGACCCAGCAATCACTTCCCTAGCTTCTCACAGAGTTCTAGGGTACACCTGATCAGCTCCTGTAAATTTATCCACCTTTACCCATTTCAAGACATCCAGCACTTCCTCCCCTGTAATATGGACATTTTTCAAGATGTCACCATCTATTTCCCTACATTCTATATCTTCTATGTCCTCCTCCACAGTAAATACTGATGCAAAAGACTCGTTAAATATCTCCCCTGTCTCCTGCAGCTCCACACAAATGCCGTTTTGCTGATCTTTGAGGAGCCCTTTTGTCCTTAATGTATTTGTAAAACCCTTTGGATCCTCCTTAACTCTATTTGCCAAAGCTATTTCATGTTCCCTTTTTGCCCTCCTGATTTCCCTCTTCAGAATACTCCTACTGCCTTTATACTCAAAGGATTCACTCGATCTCTCCTGTCTATACCTGACATACGCTTCCTTCTTTTTCTTAGCCAAACCCTCAATTTCTTTAGTCTCCAGTATTCTCTATACCTACCAGCCTTCCCTTTCACCCTGACAGGAATATACTTTCTCTGGACTCTCATTATCTCATTTCTGAAGGCTTCCCAATTTAAAGCTGTCCCTTTACCTGCAAACATCTGCTCCCAATCAGTTTTTGAAAGTTCTTGCCTAATACCGTCAAAAGTGGCCTTTCTCCAATTTAGAACTTCAACTTTTAGATCTGATCTATCTTTTCCATCACTATTTAAAAACTAATAGAATTATGGTCGCTGGCCCCAAAGTGCTCCCCCACTGACAACTCAGTCACCTGCCCTGCCTTATTTCCCAAGAGTAGGTCAAGTTTTGCACGTTCTCTAGTCGGTACATCCACGTACTGAATCAGAAAATTTCTTGTACGTGCTTAACAATTTTCTCTCCATCTAAACCCTTAACCCTATCGCCGTCCCAGTCTATGAATCCCCTACTATAACCACCCTATTATTATTACAGATAACTGAGATCTCCTTACAAATTTCTTTCTCAATTTCCCTCTGACTATTAGGGGGTCTATAATACAATCCCAATAAGGTGATCATCCCTCTCTTATTTCTCAGTTCCACCCAAATAACCTCCCTGGATGTACTTCTGGGAATATCCTCCCTCAATACAGCTGTAATGCTATCTCTTATCAAAAACGCCACTCCCCCTCCTCTCTTGCCTCCCTTTCTGTCCTTCCTGTAGCATTTGTATCCTGGAACATTAAGCTGCCAGTCCTGCCCATCCCTGAGCTACGTTTCTGTAATTGCTATGATATCCCAGTCCCATGTTCCTAGCCATGCCCTGAGTTCATCTGCTTTCCCTGTTAGGCCCCTTGCATTGAAATAAATGCAGTTTAATTTATCAATCCTACCTTGTTCTCTTCTTTTCCCTGCCTGCCCTGACTGTTAGACTCAATTCTTTTCTCAACTGTACCAGTCTCAGGTTGATTTCTTTCCTCACTATCTCCCTGGGTTCCCCACCCTCCCTTCTCCTATGCACCAGCTCCTCAGCCATGCATTCGTCTGCTCTATCCTCCTATTCCTACCCTCACTAGTTCATAGCACCAGCAGTAATCCAGATATTACTACCCTCAAGAACCTCCTTTTTCAATACCTACATAACATACTATATTCTCCCTTCAGCATCTCATCCTTTCCCCTTCCTATGTCGTTGGTTCCAATGTGAACAATGACCTCCTGCTGCTCCCCCTCCCCCTTGAGAACATTTTACACCCTCTCTGAGACATCCTTGATCCTGGCACCAGGGAGGCAATACACCATTCTGATTTTTCACTGTTGGCCACAGAAACATCTGTCTGTGCCGCTGACTAGAGAGTCCTCTATCACAATTGGAAGGATTCTCTGGCTGCCTCACTGTGAATGTTGTAGCCCACCAGGGAGTTGTTTCCTGTTGTGCTGCAGGATGAACAAGTAGGTGTTTACTTCCAAGGAGTGATGTGAAGTTAGATCTCTCCAAGCTATTCTGTATCAGGATTTATTTCATTTAGAAAATCTTCACTCGGGTTTGTTGGAAAAACCACTTACTTCTTGTGTCCAGAGTGTCCCTTTAAAGCATTTAGTCTCTTTAAAATCAGCTGTTTGTTTTCCCTTGCATTATTTCCAAGTGCGGTCTGCACTCAAATGGAAAAGAAAAGACAAAACACAAAAGCCAACATTCAATCATTCACCCACATCATTTGATTTAACACTGACCAAGTAAGGTAAAGATATAAACCTCGGAAACCTTCAGAGACTTTTGCTTATTATCCTTCTGTCAATAAGAAAAGAGATTATCCTGAGATTCCTTCAGAAAGCTCTGATGTGAGTCTGGTGAATTTTATTTTTACTTGTATCCCTGTGACCTGACAGCACTTTTCATGAATTTATAATCCACAAACCCCAGCGATCCTGCCAAAGTGTGGCTTTCCCCAGCTCGTTCCAGTGGAGTGATCCCATACCCTTGCTGGCTGATTGGATACAAACTAGCTGTTTAGCCGATTAACTCCCCAGCTCAATCAAAATGGCTGCTACTTCCTGCTGCTTGTTCAGAATTGGTTCCTAGAATTGAACCTTCCCACTGGTCTCATCTCCTCTGGTGGAATATTCACGTCTAGAGGTTTTAAAGGGATGAATTAGGATTTCTTCAGTAGATGAGCTGCGGGGGTAGCAGTGTCAGCAGTGTGGTGAGGGAGGGAACAGACAGTCTTATGAATGAAGCAAAATCAAAACAGAGAATATTGGAAACTCTCAATAGGTCAGGTAGCATCTGTGGACAGAAAAGCAAAGCTAATGTTTCAGGTCTGTACTTTTTCATTAACACTGATGACACAGATATATAGCTCACTTCGGGGTCAGGTGGACATGCTACATAAATACTGTGCTTTCAGGGGAAGGCTGGGCAGGAGATGGTATAGTGGTATGGTTGCTGGACTAGGAATCCGGCAATGCAGCTATTTCTTAGGTTCAAATCTCACAATGGAAGATGGTGGAATTTGAATTTAAAAATTACATCTGGAATTAAAATCTCATGATGATTGTTGTGAAAAAAACCCATCTGGGGTTCACTTTAGGGGAGGAAATCCAATGCCTTAATCTGATCTGGCCAATATATGACTCCAAATCCAAAACAATATGGTTGACAGTTCACTGCCTTCTGAAATGGCCTAACTGCATCGAAGAGCCTAAAGGAAGGAATGAAATTAGATGGCCATGTAGTGCACTAACCTAGCAAATGATAACAGCAAACTCAACCCTGCTGACCCTTTGTAACATCTGGGGGCTAGTGCCAAAATTGTCTCATCAGCTAGTTAAATAAAGACTGACCCAGTCATACTGACAGAAACATACTTTGCAGTATCTCAGACAACGTTATTAGCACTCTCGAGTCTGTCCTCTTCAGTGGAGGTGGTGTACTGTGGTATACAGTCTGGACTGAGTTGCCCTCGGAGTCCTCAACATTGGCTCCAGACCCCATGACATCTCTTGACATTGCTTTGAATATGAGCAAGGAAATCTCCCACCGATTATCACATATCAACCCCACCCCCACCCCCACCGACCCACCAGCCCAGCAGCACCACTACTGATTGAGCTGATCATACAAAAGCTTCAATACTGAGTCTGCAGCAGGTAATGAAAAAACAAAAAAGAGGGAAGAACAAATTTGACATCATTCTCACCAATCTGCTTGTCACAGATGTGTCTGTACATGAGAGTATCAGTGGATTAACATCCACACAGTCCATACGGAAATGAAGTCCCATTTTACATTGAGTATACCCTCCAGTCTGCAACCTCATGGCCCAGCATATGCACTACTCTTATATTAGCACTAAGCCAAGGGATCAATTCTAGTTCATTGAAGAGTGCAAGAGGGCAATCCAGGAGCAACACCCAGGGATTCCTAAAAATCAGATGCCAACCTGGTGAAAGTACAAAACAGGACTCCTTGCATGCCAAATGGCATAAGTAGTGAGTAATAAACAGGGATAAGCTATTCCACAACCATCAGATCAGGTCTAAACTTTACAGTCCTGCCACAACTTGCTGGAGGAAGAAGTTCCATAAGTATCCTCCTTCCCATGGATGGGGAGCCCAGTCCAAAATGCATGGGAACACCACCGCCTGCAAGTTCCCCTGTGAGCCACACACCATCCTAACCTAGGACTACATCACTGTTCATTCATTCACAACTCCTATCCCAACAGCCCATAGAGCAAGAAGGCGGCTCACCACTATCTTCTCAAGAACAATTAGGAGTGGGAAATAAATGATTAAATTCCCTACAGTATGGAAACAGGCCTTTTGGCCCAACAAGTCCGCACCGACCCTCAGGAGAGTAACCCATCCCCCTACCCTATATTTACCCATGACTAATGGACCTAACACTATGGGCAATTTAGCATGGCCAATTCACCTGACCTGCCCATCTTTGGACTGTGGGAGGTAACTGGAGCACCTGGAGGAAACCCATGCAGACACGGGGAGAATGTGCAAACTCCACACAGACAGTCACCCGAGGCAGGAGTTGAATCCGGGTCCCTGGTGCTGTGAGGCAGGAGTGCTAACCACTGTGCCACCCCAAATGATGGCATAACCAATGACTCCACATCCTGTGAACAAATATAAAAGCAAATAAATGACATGAAATTTGCTTAGGAGAGGGATGGAGTTGGTAACGAGGGAACAGAGATTTTGGACTTCCCAATATTTAGTAGGAGTACATTTCTTCAATTAGCCTAAAGTGAATTTAAATTAAAGTTTGTAACTGCTACTTGAGCATGTCAGTATCTTTTAAAATGTTATCTATGTTATCTGTCACAAAGCCATTACCAACTTTCTGTCTTGCTCAGTAAATCTCTAATGCAGTATTGCTTAGTTACTGAAGATTAGAATGTTGTAACAAGAAACTTAAGGAGATTAAGGGGCAGATGTGCACAAATATTATACGAGGTCAACAAATTCTGCTCCACTCTATTGTAATAGCCAAAATATTTCTCTCTGAGGTACTGTGTTTGTCCAATATGCCAACGTGACAAAGTGGCATAAACACCAGGTTAGATGTATTGTGGCAAATGGTCTTATTCACATTGTAATTTATATGTATTGTGATTTATTCATTTTTAGTTAACATTTTTCACTGTGAATTTTTCTGAGCTGACTTTTCTCGACAGCTAAAGGATGTGAGCATTGGCGAGAAGGTGGTGAGGGTCGCATGAGCTTGGCAGTAATGAAGTATCCAGTGACTTTCAGACATGTTACAGTGTTGCAAAAAAGACTTGAACTGCTTCTCCCTATTCCAGAAATGCATGTGTGTGGCATTTGAACAGTTTCCTGATAGTTGTTCTCCAAGTTTGCACATTAATGGTGATCATTGGGCCAGGAAGCAGAGGATAACCAGCTGTGACCCACTGTGATCTCCAACATTTGTTGTTTTCAGTACAGATTCCAGCATCTGCAGTAGTTTATTTCTATAAAATGGACCCTGTCAGGTTCAAGCCTGTTATGTGTCCTACTTCTGATGAGTCCAAGATGAAATGCTTTAACTTCTTGCCTCCCTTTAGAATATTTAAAGTCTAGTTCCCCACATCCATTGCTTTCATCTGCTAACTGGCCGCAGCCATGGAAGTATATCCAAGCAGAAATCAGAATCTTCAAAAGGGAAGGATTGAGTATGGTGAAAAGTAAACCACTTGAAAATAGGAACCACAACCATGAGCTGCCATTGAATTTAAAGTTAGAATTCAGCTGTTTTTGTTAGAATCAGGAAACATGTTTAATTTTCAAATATTAAAATGGAGTGGAAGTAATTTGATTGCTACCAGCAAATTATATTGAGAACTGACCAGAGAGTCGTCCCCAAGTCATTGATGGTTCAGTGACAAGAAACATCTGAAAATGTGCATTTTTTTCCTGGTTATCATGAAGTCTGCTGTTATGGATCTTTGAAATGACTTTGTTATAACTATGAACTCTGGAATTGTCCAAAGCTTTGGAACTGTCAGGTGTGAATTTATTATTAACTTCACAGTTGGGGAGGGTGTGAATTCTATGTGCAACTTGGGATGTGTTAAACTTCACTTGTTACTGCTCTAAGGAGATCAAATGTCATCTCTAACAGATGTGCCGTTTACTAGAGGGCTTCTCCAGCAGTCTTTCAATGAGTGTTAATGAGACCTCACAGTGACCCCAATTTGTGTCAATTGTAACTTAACACGGTTGTGATCAGAAATAACATCACATTGCGACTCTGAACAAGACATGTTGCATTTGTATACTTTGTTCTTCTGTATCTTGATAGGTTTCAATATTGAATATGATTGGTTGGCTTTGAATAGACAAATTAATTTTTTCTTTGTGATATTTCACAAAGTTCTAGAAAAAAAACTTTCTTTCACCACCACCCCAGGAGTGAAAAGAAATATATGAATAAATGAGAAATATATTTGTGTCAGCTATTCATGTATTGAATTTTTAAAAATGAGATTTTTTAAAATATAATGCCTGTTACTCTGCTGAAAGTTTTACTCAGGCCTAAAACCAATCTTCCTAACCTAGCAAAAATCAGAAGCCAGAGGGAGCATCCGAGGGTGAAGATTATTTTGCGATTTGTGAGTGGTTGCATTTTGACAATTCCAGAGTTTATCCTTGAAGTCAAGCCATTTGAAAACTACTGATTTGATTATACCTGAAAAATGCATGTCTAAGGATATATCCCATTAGAAAGATTTTGTGCTATGTGTTTGAAAGCACAAGGACAGGATACAGAGCTATTGTAGGATTATTCATTATAGTTGAGACTTTTCATTGTGGAGTTAAGCCATGACATCAAGTCTATTGGCCAGTGCCTGAGGTGAGTTATGTCAAGCGGTCGCATGCATCTGAACCTATTACCTATGCAAGAAATATGGTGCACTAGTTACTCACCAAATCATCTGGGTAGGAACCGAGGTCGATTGAAGATTCAGGCGACAGATATAAAACTGGATACTACCTGACCCAAGATTAGAGTGGTGCTGGAAAAACACAGCAAGTCAGGGAACATCCAAAGAGTAGAAAAATAGACGTTTCAGGCAAAAGCCCTTCATCAATTTTCCTGCTTCTCGGATGTTCCCTGACCTGTTGTGCCTTTCTAGCACCACTCCAATCTTGACTCTAATCTCCAGTGGTACCCACCTCCGACTACCTAACCCAAGCCTTGGAACTCACCCTGAGCCTGTGGTGGCCTCCCCTAGAGGCCCAGAGACACCTCAGAGGCTGGGATCACGCTGTCGTGGTGCAGATGTATGATCATGTATTCCATTGCAATTCTTCCATTAACAGCACTGTCAGCATCAATCATTTCAGACCTTTTCAGACCACTGGATGTTACACCTACTCTCCCTTGTGTCATGTAGATGTCAGTGGGAAGGCCATGGCCCCTACAGAGGATTGGGCTGCTCAGCATGAAGGCACCTCCTTGGGCTCCTTCGTCCTTTCCAAATCAGAGAGTGACCCCCCTCCCCCCACCTCCCCATCCCTGCTGAGAGTCCGATGGCTTAGAGAGTGTGGAGCACCAGCTGGTCAGCAGCTCACTGTGACTGCCCCAGGCTGCTGGCACTCAGAGGGCTGCTGGAGACCAGGCACATGTGGAATGCCAGGGGGGAAGAGGACCTTGTGGTGTTAGCGACCAGCAATGTTGCTCACAAGTATGGGGAAGAACAGGAGCGGCAGACAGCTATAAGGATGCAATGGCCCCCATTGCCCAGAAGCTGCAAGAGGCAGCTACGCTGAGGGGGTCCCACCTGCTTCCAACAGGTCAGTCAGCTGCCATGGAGAACCAGGTACATCATTCCCAGGGACTGCTGGAGACAGATAGACAGGAGAAAGTGAGGTCTGCAGATGCTGGAGATCAGAGCTGAAAATGTGTTGCTGGAGAAGCGCAGCAGGTCAGGCAGCATCCAGGGAACAGTTTCGGGCATAAGCCCTTCTGAAGGGCTTATTCAGCACAGATAGACAGACAGACTGACAGACAGACACAGACACTCTCTCTCTCACACACACACATAGACACACACACACACTCTCTCTCTTTCTCTCTCACACACTCACACTCCATTGGTCCTCAGGCCTAAAGCACAGTGATGGGAGGGCACTGCGGCTCAGTCCTTCCTCACCAGGAAATTGGCCAGAGGAGGAACTGCATCTGCACTCCACACATCGAGAGGTGGCTGCGCTCTCCACCTCCAATCAGGCCTCCTTCCCCCTCTGACCCTCGTAGGTTTAGGCCGCAAAGGGGCCAGAGGACCTTGACATGCCTGAGCCATTAAGACAAGAGTGCCCCTGGGATGGCCCAAACAAACCTCCAGGGCCAATGGTCTCACAGCCCTGCAGAATCCTGCCAGCTAGGGAGTAAACACAGATGTAGAGAGAGGGAAGAAAACCTATTGAGGGCACTTTGTGGAGCAGGTGACCATGGCTTGGAAATTATATGAACTTCTGTGTAAATGTACGTGTTTTGGCTGTCCATCTGGTGGTTAGTCTCTCTGTGGAGGCTGAATGGTTATACTGTCAGGCTTTCCTCATGGCCACAGATGAGGTTCCATGGATGGTGCTCTGTGCTGAGAACTTGCTGCATTATGTAGAAACCAGACGAACCGTGTGTATATATGGCACTGGGTCACACTGACATTGTAAAACATCCTTTTATTTTTAGATTTTTTTAGATTACATTACAGTGTGGAAACAGGCCCTTCGGCCCAACAAGTCCACACTGACCCGCCGAAGCGCAACCCACCCATACCCCTACATTTACCCCTTACTTAACACTACGGGCAATTTAGCATGGCCAATTCACCTGACCTGCACATCTTTGGACTGTGGGAGAAAACCGGAGCACCCGGAGGAAACCCACGCAGACACAGGGAGAACGTGCAAACTCCATACAGTCAGTCACCTGAGGCGGGAATTGAACCCGGGTCTCCGGCGCTGTGAGGCAGCAGTGCTAACCACTGTGCCACCGTGCCGCCCACGGTGGCCTCTGTGTCCAAACGTGCAGCTGTGAATGAGTTGTTCAGCGATGTCTGTAACAGGGAGGAGCAACACACACACAGGGACTATGAATTAGAATGGTCAGGGAATGGTGACTCACAGGGCTGTGTCACTTACACTTCATGGGTTTGTGTGCATTGCTCTATCCTTTTTCAAAGTCCTGTCGTTGGTGGCTGCTGCTGCCCCCTCCCGCACACCCCGTCGCTTACCCCGTCCACTCTGCAATTCCATTGCGGAACTTCGAGTTCCAGCACAATGGAAGGTGACAGTGAGCGCTCCTTACCAGCAGTTTCCAGCCTCCACCTGAACATGTTGGTGTGGTCCTGAGCAGCCACATCCTCTTTCTAATAGCCCATCCTGTTAGCCCCACATGCTTCACCCTGAGCCTGTCTGTATGAGCCTGTATATCTTGCCCCTGGCACATCAGGTGACTGTGACAGGTGTGATCATTCACTGCAGTCTGCTCCCTTCCCCGATGCCAGGGGGCAGGTGACCTCCCCCACATGACCCCTTTCTCTGCCACACAGGACCGTATCCTCCCATCGCAGAGATGGTGCCCTCTCTCTTCACAATTGTAAAGCCCAAGCCACACCCCCCAACTCCTAGCAGAGCCTGCAGTCCCCAATTCCAAAGACTAACATGCTGACTCTCCTCACACCAGTGCCCACCCTTGTCTGCTCCCCACCCCCAAAAGAAATCCCCCACCCAACCCTTTGTCCCGGGCTTTCTGAGGACAGACCCAATGAACTGACCACAATCCATCTCTTTATAGTGGCCAAACCAGACAGTTCCAAGTGAGAAGTGCCCAGACCCGTAAGTGGCGGTTGTGACCCAGACGTCTTTAGCTCTAACACACTTGCTCCCCCCACCCCACCTCAAACATGGTGCAGGTGTGAGATTCGTGTTGCTCAGTGCCATAGAGCAGGCTGTACACCCCCTGATTGAGGGCGACTGAGCTGCAAGGCAAGCTGCCTGGCAATGTGACTGTGCTCATTGGCAACGTAAGGCATAGATGCTGTGACCATCGTGTGATGCACTAAGGGAACGAGTGAGCAACCCTAAGATTCAGCGTGGTCTTATCAGTGAGCTGAGTGCCTGTCCCTGCACAAAGCATGTTCGTGCTGCAGCCTTTCAGTACTCATTGCCAGTACCCCCTGCAGTGCAGGCCTCTGGATCCACAGTGCACTGCTGGTACATTGGAGAGGTGCCATGATAGTTGTCAGAGGTTTTCAGATGGTTGGATGCCAATGTCCGTAGGAAAGAAATGTGTGAGGTTGGTACCCATGGATCATGCCCTGAGGTGGTGACATTTGGAAGTCATTTGGAGCAAGCTGGCAGGCTGGATCTGCCAGGCTCCTGTTCTAGTTTCCAAATTGCTGTTTTCTCAATGTTTAGCTTGGTAAGATGATAAGAAAGAAAGCTGGATGTTAATGAAGTTAATGAGACAAGGTGTTTAACAAGCAATAATCCCTTTGAATTGACAACTCACCGCTGCTAAGTGAGAACCTGGCTGCTGGTGGAAAAGCATTAAGGATGGAGAAAGTTGCTCCTACCATCGTGATTGGTCTCGATCGACTTCTCATCTGGTTCTGCCACACATCTCACCATAGGCTATGTCACTCAGACCCCTATCAGGTTACGCCCTCTGTGACCATACAGTTGTAAACTGCAACTGCAATGACGATTAGTTTTCTGTCATGCCTTGAGAATTTCAAGAATGCCTAGAATGACTGGACAAGAGGCTCAGCCTGTTTCATGGTGTCCCACTCAGAACAATCACAAGTGAGCTTTTCTCCTCTTCTTGGCTTCTCTCCCCGGTGTGCCTGCTGAGACTGGTAATCCACCATCTTTCGAACCACAACATTGTTTCCCTGTTCCACCATTTAATTCAGCAGCAGCTGGCATCATGTGATCACACTCGAGATGGTATTGCAGTTGTTACCTGCCTCCGAGTAGATTATGATGATTGTAAAAGGATTTGTGAGCATTTTTATATAGAAGCTCTTAAGAAAAATGACAGTTTCCATCTTTTAGCTGAACCTTTCAAAACGGATTTGATTCCATTTCTGGCATGTGGTATACTCAGGTTATTCTTATCTCCAATTAAAGGGATGTAACATCTTGTTTCAGAAAAAAGATTCTTCACAATCATAACTGGAATAAAATTTTAAAAATTTGCCAGTTCATGATTGTGAGATAGTTTCAATTTAGTATTTTTTTTCTAGACTTTGTTATCTCATTTGGCCTTTCTGCTCTCAATGCCTCAGTAACTGTTGAGTCATTTCTCATGAAATCTGTCTTACTCCTTTCAAACGCATTGCCATCTACATCTCTTTGTGGGGGAGAATTCTCCGTCCACGTCCTTTACAAATTGTACTTTCATTTTTAATCTTCTGTTTGTCATAAGCTCCTGTAGCTCTTAAGTTGCTCAGCCAACCACTTACTCAGCTCCCCCTTTGAGGCCTAGGTGCTAAGGAGCAAGTCTTGTATCTCCAATCCTTGTAATCTCTCCCTGAATAAAATTAATTCCACTCCCTCAAGTTCAATAGAGTTGAGGATACCGGGTGTGCAGTTGCATTCACCATCCACCACATATTCAAACTGGATCACATTAAACATGAACATTCGCCCCTAGAGGATCCGTGTCACAGGAGCCATACACTAACTATCATCAACCTTTGTGCAGCTCAGTTGCATTACCCTTACTTAATTCCTCTCTTACTCATACAATTAGGCAGATGATCTGCAGTAATGATATCTCTTTGTTCTACTGCCTAGATCCATCATTGGCCTCTCCTGTCTAATCACCTTTGCAATATTATCGCATATTTGAGATTGTCTTCCACCTGTATTTAGATGACACCTAGCTCTACTTCCTCAGCACCTTTTGTGATACCTCCACTGTCATTGTGGCATCAGAGTGATTTTATCTGATAACTAACATTGTCTGAGTTTGAACTTCCTCCAGCTAACATTTGGAAAATAAAAATAGTTGTCTCCAGTTTTGGTTACAAAATGCAGAGACTTTCTAGTGACTTCATCCACCCCATTAGTTCTTGGCACACTACCTAGATTATTTGCCATTTTGACATTCTATTCGACCCCAAGGTGAATTTCTGAATTCATATCTCCTCTATCACAAAGAATATTCAGACAAATATGTAAAACAGCATCTGCCTGCATCCATGCCTCAGCTTATCTACAGCTGAAGCTCTTCATCATTGTCACATCCAGTCTAAACGACTCCAGTGCTCTTTGTTTGGCTGTGAACCCTCCATTATCTCTCTAACTTTCTCCATATCTTCATCTCTCTGATGGTTATGTATTCCGTCCCTCATCCAGATGCTTCTTAAAAGTTGCAGAAGTATCTGCCTCCACCACCATCTCAGGCAGTACATTCCATTTTTCTACCACTCTCTGGGTGAGAAATGTTTCCTCAAATCTCCTCTAAACCACACACTCCTCACCTTAAACTTACGCCCCCTGGGGGTATGGCTGTCATGGGGAAGGATTCTCACATTCTACCCTGTCTATGCCTCTGATAATTTTGTAAAACTCGGTGAAAGGATTGAGGTTAGTTACGCACAGGTATTATCAATTCTAGAAAGAGTGAAAGTAGACAAGTCCCCTGGGCCTGATGGGATTTATCCTAGGCTTCTCTGGGAAGCTCAGGAGAAGATAGCAGAGCCTTTGGCTTTGATATTTGAGTCGTCCTTGTCTACGGGTTTAGTACCTGAGGAATGGAGGATTGCAAATGTTGTGCCCTTGTTCAAGAAGGGCAGCAGAGATGACCCAGGTAATTATAGACCAGTGAGCCTTACTTCTGTTGTAGGAAAGGTTTTGGAAAGGATTATAAGAGATAAGATTTATAATCATCTAGCAAGCAACAATTTGATTTCAGATAGTCAACATGGTTTTGTCAAGGGCAGGTCGTGTCTCACAAACCTCAGAGTTTTTTGAGAAGGTGACTAAGCATGTAGATGAGGATAGGGCACGTGACATGGTATACATGGACTTCAATAAAGCCTTTGATAAGGTTCCACATGGTAGGCTGATGGAGAAAATGCGGAGGCATGGAATTGAGGGTGATTTAGCAGTTTGGATTAGAAACTGGCTTTCTGGAAGAAGACAGCGAGTGGTGGTTGATGGAAAATATTCAGTCTGGAGTCCAGTTACTGGTGGTGTTCCACAAGGATCTGTTTTGGGACCACTGCTGTTTGTTATTTTTGTAAATGACTTAGACCGCAGGCATTGGTGGATGGATTAGTAAATTTGCAGATGACACTAAAGTCGGTGGAGTAGTGGACAGTTTGGAAGAATGTTACAGGTTGCATGGGGATTTGGATAAACTGCAGAATTGGGCTCAGAGGTGGCAAATGGAGTTCAATGCAGCTAAATGTGAGGCGATGCACTTTGGGAAGAATAACAGGAAGGCAAAATACTTGGTCAATGGAAACATTCTTGGTAGTGTGGATGTGCAGAGGGATTTTGGAGTCCATGTGCATAGATCCCTGAAAGTTGCCACTCAGGTGGATAGTGCTGTTAAGAAGGCAATCGGTGTGTTAGGTTTCATTGGTAGAGGGATTGAGTTCCGGAATCGCAATATCATGCTGTAACTATACAAAACGCTGGTGCAGCCACACTTGAAATATTGTGTACAATTCTGGTCGCCCCTTTACAGAAAAGATGTGGAAGCATTGGAAAAGGTGCAGAGGAGATTTACCAGGATGTTGCCTGGTCTGGGGGGAAGGTCTTATGAGGAAAGGTTGAGAGACTTGGGTCTTTTCTCATTGGAAAGAAGAAGGCTAAGGGGGGGACTTGATAGAGACATACAAGATGATCAGAGGATTAGATAGGGAGACAGAGAAAGACTTTTTCCGAGGGTGATAACGTCAGCTTATACGAGAGGGCATAACTACAAATTGAGGGGTGATAGATTTAAGACTAATGTCAGAGGCAAGTTCTTTATACAGAGAGTGGTAAGGGCTTGGAATGCCCTACCTGCTAATGTAGTCATCTCAGCCACATTAGGGTGATTTAAATAATCCTTAGATAAGCTCATGGATGATTTTGGGATAGTATAGGGGATGAGCTGAGAATAGTCCACAGGTCGGCGCAACATTGAGGGCTGAAGGGTCTGTTCTGCGCTATATTGGTCTATGTTCTATGTTCTAAATGTGCATTTCTGATGAAGAGCTTATGCTCGAAACGTCGGCTTTCCTGCACCACTCTTTTTGACTCTGATCTCCAACATCTGCAGTCCTCACTTTCTCTACCAGATCCACTACCACTACCAGCCTCCTAGCCTCCTCTGCTCCAGGGAAAGCAAATCAGTCTCTCCCCATAGCTGAGAGTTTCCATCCCAGGCAACATCCTGGTGAATCTCCTCTGTACCCTCTCCAGTGGAGTCACATCTTTCTGATCTGGGTGCTGGCAGGTGGGACTAGATTGGGTTGGGATATCTGGTCAGCATGGACGGTTGGACCGAAGGGTCTGTTTCCATGCTGTACGTTTCTATGACTCTATGGTAATGCAGTTACCAGAATTACACACAGTATTCCATCTGTGGCCTTACCAATATTTTATAAACTAGTAACAAGACTTCCTTGCTCCTATATTCTATTCCCAGACTAATGATGTCAAGCATCCCATATGTCTTCCTTACCACCCTCTGGATCAGTGGTGCTGGAAGAGCACAGCAATTCAGGCAGCATCCGAGGACAGGCAAAATCGACGTTTCGGGCAAAAGCCCTTCATCAGGAATAAAGGCAGAGAGACTGAAGCGTGGAGAGATAAGCTAGAGGAGGGTGGGGGTGGGGATAGAGTAGCATAGAGTACAATAGGTCAGTGGGGAAGGAGATGAAGGTGATAGGTCAGGGAGGAGAGGGTGGAGTGGATAGGTGGAAAAGGAGCTAGGCAGGTCGGACAAGTCCGGACACGTCAGGGGATCGTGTTGCTGGAGGTTAGAAACTAGGATGAGGTGGGGGAAGGGAAAATGAGGAAACTGTTGAAATCCACATTGATGCCCTGGGGTTGAAGTGTTCCGAGGCGGAAGATGAGGCGTTCTTCCTCCATGCGTCTGGTGGTGAGGGAGCGGCGATGGAGGAGGCCCAGCACCTCCATGTCCTCCGCAGAGTGGGAGGGGGAGTTGAAATGTTGAGCCACGGGGCGATTTGGTTGATTGGTGCGGGTGTCCCGGAGATGTTCCCTAAAGCGCTCTGCTAGGAGGCGCCCAGTCTCCCCAATGTAGAGGAGACCGCATTGGGAGCAATGGATACAATAAATGATATTAGTGGATGTGCAGGTAAAACTTTGATGGATGTGGAAGGCTCCTTTAGGGCCTTGGATGGAGGTGAGGGAGGAGGTGTGGGCACAGGTTTTACAGTTCCTGCGGTGGCAGGGGAAAGTGCCAGGATGGGAGGGTGGGTCGTAGGGGGGCGTGGACCTGACCAGGTAGTCACGGAGGGAACAGTCTTTGCGGAAGGCGGAGAGGGGTGGGGAAGGAAATATATCCCTGGTGGTGGGGTCTGTTTGGAGGTGGCAGAAATGTCGGCGGATGATTTGGTTTATGCGAAGGTTGGTAGGGTGGAAGGTGAGCACCAGCGGCGTTCTGTCCTTGTTGTGGTTGGAGGGGTTGGGTCTGAGGTCGGAGGTGCGGGATGTGGACGAGATGCGTTGGAGGGCATCTTTAACCACGTGGGAAGGGAAATTGCGGTCTCTAAAGAAGGAGGCCATCTGGTGTGTTCACGTGGTTAAAGATGCCCTCCAACGCATCTCGTCCACATCCCGCACCTCCGCCCTCAGACCCAACCCCTCCAACCGCAACAAGGACAGAACGCCGCTGGTGCTCACCTTCCACCCTACCAACCTTCGCATAAACCAAATCATCCGCCGACATTTCTGCCACCTCCAAACAGACCCCACCACCAGGGATATATTTCCTTCCCCACCCCTCTCCGCCTTCCGCAAAGACTGTTCCCTCCGTGACTACCTGGTCAGGTCCACGCCCCCCTACGACCCACCCTCCCATCCTGGCACTTTCCCCTGCCACCGCAGGAACTGTAAAACCTGTGCCCACACCTCCTCCCTCACCTCCATCCAAGGCCCTAAAGGAGCCTTCCACATCCATCAAAGTTTTACCTGCACATCCACTAATATCATTTATTGTATCCGTTGCTCCCGATGCGGTCTCCTCTACATTGGGGAGACTGGGCGCCTCCTAGCAGAGCGCTATAGGGAACATCTCCGGGACACCCGCACCAATCAACCAAATCGCCCCGTGGCTCAACATTTCAACTCCCCCTCCCACTCTGCGGAGGACATGGAGGTGCTGGGCCTCCTCCATCGCCGCTCCCTCACCACCAGACGCATGGAGGAAGAACGCCTCATCTTCCGCCTCGGAACACTTCAACCCCAGGGCATCAATGTGGATTTCAACAGTTTCCTCATTTCCCCTTCCCCCACCTCATCCTAGTTTCTAACCTCCAGCAACACGATCCCCTGACGTGTCCGGACTTGTCCAACCTGCCTAGCTCCTTTTCCACCTATCCACTCCACCCTCTCCTCCCTGACCTATCACCTTCATCTCCTTCCCCACTGACCTATTGTACTCTATGCTACTCTATCCCCACCCCCACCCTCCTCTAGCTTATCTCTCCACGCTTCAGTCTCTCTGCCTTTATTCCTGATGAAGGGCTTTTGCCCGAAACGTTGATTTTGCCTGTCCTCGGATGCTGCCTGAATTGCTGTGCTCTTCCAGCACCACTGATCCAGAATCTGGTTTCCAGCATCTGCAGTCATTGTTTTTACCTCCTTCCTTACCACCCTGTCTACCCTGTGCTGACACCTTCAGGGATCCATGGACTTATACACCAAGGTCCATTTATTCCTCAGTACTCCCTAGGAACCTACCATTCATTGTGTACATCCTTCCCTTATTATACCTTCCAAAATGCATCACCTACAATTAACTTAATTAAAATCCATCTGCAATTGCTCTGCTCAATTCACCAGCTGATCAATATCTGACTGTAACCTCTCTTTCTTTGCTAATAATGTGAAAACCCATAGTTCTGTCACACTGCAAGTAATTCCAGAGTGGTCCATTCAAAGCATTATTTAGTAATATTACTGAGTCACTAACTTATTTTTAAATACCAACATTTAAGGTGTTATATAAAACTATCATACCAGAAATTTTCGTCCTAAGCAAAGCACGAGTTGAAATGTTTTTCCAGTGACCTTGGTAACCAACAAAAGGCACTATTAAAGCATTGTAGATAGGTCAGCTTTAACATCATATGAATTTGATTTAATTATTTCCTTTGCCAAACAATTTTAGTTATTTTCAATTTCTAGTGACTTTGATTTGAATTAGATACCTTGGGATACTTAAAGATGAATTTCAATTGAAATATTTTAACAAGTGTCAGATATGTTAAACCTCTGACAGCGTACACTATCCATTGTAAATTGATATATAGGAGACTTGAGACAACAATGTTATATAAAAAAGAAGAGAATAGAAGTGAAATATTTCTATCAGAGATGAAATGATTTTATGTTAAATCGATTCCAATACCCCACTTTTCCCAACCCAATTCTGATTTGTTGTGCAGTCAGTACTGACAATACATTATCATACTAAGGATAGTTCATTACTCTTAACAGCATTATGAATTTAAATATAATCTATAGTTTGTAGGCACTGTGTGGTTCAGTAGCTATATATGGTATTGGACTCCAACAGAATTAACTACAAAGTGGATTAGTGTGCGGTGGCCTATTTTGATGGGAAGAAAAGGACATCCCTGGAAAGTAGCATTTAAATATGAATGAGGGAACAGTGGGATGTGGCGATGTAACTACATGATTTATTAAAAGTGATGTGGAGGCACTGGTGTTGGACTGGGGTGGACAAAATTAAAAATCAAATAACACCAGGTTATCGTCCAATAGATTTATTTGGAAGTACAAGCTTTCAGAGCACTGCTCCTTCATCAGGTAGCTACCAGACAAAGTAGCAGTGCTCGGAAAGCTTGTACTTCCAAGTAAACCTATTGGACTATAGCCTGGTGTTATGTGATTTTTAACTTTATTGGAAGTGGTGAATCAAGTTGATAGGCCATACAACACAAACACAAACTCCAAGCCTTTCTCTGGAATTCCTTTTTGTGGGGTTAGAATTGACAAATAGAGAAGTTACGTTAACCTTTTATAGAATCTTGGTTGGGCCTTATGTGGAGTACTGTGAATAGTTCCAGACTCCAGCTTAGAAAAAGAATACAGCAAATTTGAAAAAGGTGAAAAACAATTTACAGGAACAATACTGGAACTAAGAGCTTATATCTATTTCCTTTCTCTGGAAAAAGACTAAGGTTACAGCTTTTTAAAATTATGAAAAAAACACTGGTGAGGTGAATATAGGGAAGATGTTCATATGCACATATTTTATGGGATGTATTGTGACTGTTTGATATGTCAAGTAATTTTGGTTAAATTTCATTGTACCAATTTTGTTTTTAGGAGATTCAGCTGACAGCATTCAGAGTATCAGGTATGTCCAACGACATTGCTTTCCTGCTGTAATAGGAGGAACTAAATCTCACAGCAATTCACAATTAACAATTAATTCTAAAACTAACAAGTGCACAAAATGTAATCATGTAGTGATGTATACATTTGATGTGTTGATGGCAAACTTATCTAGATAAATATTTTTAAATGAAAACATGTTTCATGGACTCTACAATTTACTAACCCATAGTTTTGGTTCGGGTTTGCTCTTATAATCTGAGGAAACACTGCTGTTTTCAATGGGCAATAACGTTAATCTTGGGCAGAGCTGCAAAACATTTGTTAGTGCCTCGGAAACCTGTTTCACACTCTGTCCAATATCCTTTGTGATTAATTCCTATGGGAAATAAAAATGGGGGGAGTGAAAAGTAACAGAAAGGAAGATACACTCCAGACAATGCTCACCTCAAAGTAACTATTAATAAGATTTTCATTTTTACAAATTGACGGTCCTTTTATAATTCATTTCGTGCTAGAGGAATTTATAAATTTAAAACCTGAATCAATTGAAATTTCTCTTCATTCTGTCTTTGATTTTCTCTTCCTCGGATGCATTCTTTCTTTGAATGTTTGTTGTACACATTATAGGCAGGACTCCTGCTGTCTATATGAAGCCAGAGTTAAAAATCACACAACACCAAGCTATAGTCCAACAGGTTTATGTGGAAGTACAAGCTTTTGGGGCAATGCTGCTTCTTGGAGCAGTGCTGCTTCGTCAAGCAGCTACCTGATGAAGGAGCAGCACTCCGAAAACATGTACTTCCAAGTAAACCTTTTGGACTAAAACCTGGTGTTGTGTGATTTTTAACTTTGTCCACCCTGGTCCAGCACCAGCACCTCCACCTCATATATGAAGTCAGTTATTCAATATGCCTAACTGGTGGTCAAAAACCTCTTAGGATTTAGAACTGCTATTTCCTAACAAGTAAGAGTCCGTAAAAACTGACACCACTCTGGTGTACCCTAGCCATTATTGTGACCAGGGGTACTGTGGGATACAGTTTGCCCAGATGTGGTCTCAATGGTCTAAACATTTACTGATGATTGGCAAAGAGACCTTCCTTTGACCCCACAAACTGTGCTTGGTGTCAGCAACAGAATCTGGGATTGGTACACCAAAGAAATGATGCTTTCTTGGAGATGTTCATTGTTTGGAGTTTGTGTGGTGCACATGTTGATTGCCACTTATTCAGCCAAGTCTGAATGTTGCTGAGACCTCACTATGCTCAGGATCTGCGTTTACTCACTAGCTTCTGCAAACAGATAAGAATTTATCTTCATTTGGCAAGAAATTAGATTAGATTAGATTACTTACAGTGTGGAAATGGGCCCTTTGGCCCAGCAAGTCCACACCGACCCTCCAAAGAGCAAACCACCCAGACCCATTCCCCTACATTTACCCCTTCATCTAACACTATGGGCAATTTAGCATGGCCAATTCACCTAACCTGCATATTTTTGGACTGTGGGAGGAAACCGGAGCACTCGGAGGAAACCCACGCAGACACGGGGAGAATGTGCAAACTCCACACAGACAGTTGCCTGAGAGTGTATAGAATCTATATATATCCTGCAAGATCTACTTATGTATAGGGCTTTGGTAATGTTAGGATAGTACAGAGTCGCACCATCTGCTGCTAAAGCTGATGCAGCGCCGAACTGGGGCATCTACTACTATTAATCATTAGAACTATCTCCACCCCAGCAATTAAGTGGTTTGGCTATTGGGTAACTCTATTTCTTGCAGACTCACACTCACACTTTAATTTTCCTTTCCTTTTAGTTTTGTTTTCCAATTCTTAATAGCTTACATGGTTAGCCTTGGAAAAGATTGGTAGTGAGTTGACATGTCTTCTGATCCTTTCTAAAGATTTGCAGATTTTTTGTCACCATATTGTGCCATTTCATTTAGATTTTATTCACAACAATTTTCATCTTCAATGATTAGTTTGTTCCCTGCACTCATCCAAATTGTAATGGAGATGTTTATAGTTATAATTAGAAGCGAACCTTGGAAAGTTGATAACTTCTAAGTAATAACCCAAAGTGGTCAATGAGCTAACCAGAAAGACAACATATTGATTATTTTTATCACTGATGTCAGTGGAAATGCTCTTTCATGCTATTTGGGACTAAACTACATCCATATCAGAAAATCTAGGCTAAAGACATCTTTATATAATACACACTTTATCTCTGTTATTAACAAAACTGGAATACATTCAAAATAAAATCCCTTACAAATATAAGAATGATTTCACAAAAAAACTAATTAGCTAATGATAGCAGCATACTTGTCACACAAGCCAAATCATCACCATCTGAGCTACATGCTTCTGTGAATGCACTAACTAGTTTTGAACTCAGTCAATACATGCAAATGTCCTGCAGCTCAATGACTGAGGCTGTGGTGATGTTGGCTGTAAACGAGAGGTGACGTTGGGTTGAACTGTTTCCTGCCTGTCTTTTAGAGGGACTCTGCTCCAGCTCCAAGAAAGCCCTTTGGATATGGGGCAGAGTGTTGCACTTAAGATGGAGAAGACCACTGGTGTGATAACATAGCTTTGCTTACTTACAGTTTACACATGTATTGAGTCTTGTGCACCAGGTAGAGAATGGTGATGAATTTCTGCAGGCAACCAAGGACTCTCCACGATCCTTCATGTTGAACAGAAATGAATGCCTTTATGAGGTTGAGGAAAGCCACATCTAGAGGTTGCTGCTGCTCTCTGTATTTCCCTTGAATTTGTCTTGCCTCTTGATGGAAAAAATCCAGACTGTGACTCTGCTCTTCAGGCATTGGGAGAAGGCAGTTGAGCAGGTTTTTTTTGTAATAACCTTTCCTGTCCACATAATCTGGCAAGTTCTTCTTTTTCAGACAAAAAGGCCAATTCCCATTTGAATGCCTCAGTTGAATCTGCCTCAAACGTACTGTAAGGTAGTGCATTCCAAACCTTAACCACTCACTACTAAAAGGTTTCCCCGTTTGTCTCTGCTTCTTTTAGCAATTACTTTAAATCTGCCTCCTCTTACTTTGTGAGAGCAGTTTCTCGCTACCTGCTCTATCCTGACACCTCATGATTTTGAATGCATCAATCAAACCTCCCTTCAGCCTTCTGTTGTTCAAGCCAAACAGTCCCATCCGTCTTCATAACCAATGTTCCTCATCCCTGAAACTATTCTTTTCTGAGCCCTTTCCAAAGCCTTCAGATCCTTGTTAAAGTGAGAGTCATAGATGCCCAGAACTGGATGTAATACTCCACCTGATGCTGAACAAGTCTCCTAAAAAAGTTCATCATTACTTCCATGCTCACTGATTCAGAAGTTTGTTTGTTGGGAATTGAGTACTCAATAAATTTGTTGGATCTGATTGTTAAGCTAGGAATGATAAGGGTAAACAACCTTTGTGACAAAGAATTTAATGATGTTTATAACTTTGTCAATCGTGGCATAGATTATAAGAACAGGGAGGTTATGTTGGAGCTGTACAAAACTTTGGATATACCACAGATGGAATACAGTGTGCAGTTCTGGTCACTGCAATGTAGGAAAGATGTGATTGCCAATGGAGAGAGTACAGAGGAGATTTACCAGGATGTTGCTTGCACTGGAGCATTTTCGCTATGAAGAAAGCCTGGAGAAGCTTGGGTTGTTTTCTTTAGTATTAATGTTCAGTTTTCTCTGTTCACTTGCAGGATTGTGAAGCATCAGTGCAGCAGTTCACCAAGTGACCTTTGCAAGTGAAAGAAAATCAATGACTGTTTCCAAAAGTTGAACTTATGGAACTAAGATCTTCAATGTTCCTGCAGCAGGGACTCAGAATCTCAATCAAACAAGACAGCTCGCATTTTGGATGGAGATCACCAAGATATTGATCACCAATCCATTGGAGTCTATGTTTTAAATACTAGTTTCTCTCTTTACAATACATTAGATGTTAAGCACTGTGTAATGTTGTAATATTGCAGCCTCAGACCAGTAATATCAAAAGTGATGGGTGAAGATAGCGTTACATAGTACAGAAACTGTTCACATTCTAACAAAGAGGACAGGATCACTGTTTTCTGAAAGTGATTTTGGACAGGAATGAAACAAAAGACACTTTGTGAGTGATGCCACGGTGTTGTGACTTCTGGTTTCTCAGGTTAGTTGACTGATAGAGGATGATGATTCAAAATGAGACGAGTAAATTTAGCCTTAGAATTCTGTTATTCTTGAGGTAAACAGATTTATAATTATGCCATTAGTTATAATTTTCAAAAACATTGCCTGTATGAAGAAGGTGAAATGGGTGATTCTCTGCTGTCTTATCCCACGTTGTGATCATCAAAGATCAAAAATAAAAAGCAAGTGATGTGAATGATTCATTTCAATACCTTTGTGTTTTTTAAAACAACCTTCCCATGATTTTCCCTTTACAAAGCCATTGGAAAATGTTTATCATCCCCACCATCATTCGTTTAGAGAAGACTATTTCACAATGTTGGTACATTCTGGAAAACTGAACCTAAGGATGGAAGCCTATGATATTGGTGTTGTACTATTCAGTGATTCTAGCACATAAGATACATGTTGCAGAAAAGCTTTTTAAAAAGTCTTATATGTTACATTGGGAAAGCTTGAACTTGCCGTGTTTCTTATCCCTCTGAAGAAAACAAAGGCTGAAGGATGACCTGAAAGATCTATTTAAGGTAATGAAAGAGTTCCAATAGGTAGATGTACTGAAAATACATCCACTTGTTCATTCTCTACATCCTTGCATTGAATAAGGGCAGGCAGGCAAAGATGATACACATTCTGAACCAAAATAAGAACTATAAAAATGAAATAGTTTCTAAAAAACAGAGTAGTGAATTCAGGAGAAACATCTTTATCCTGAAAGAATGTTCAACTGGTTAACACCAGAAATAGCTGTGGTAAGTCCCTTTAATGTAGTGACAACCAGCTAAATACAAGCGAGAACAGAATAGATGATTATGCTGATAAGCTTGAATAGACAAAAAAGGATGAAAGTGAGTACTGAAGATGCTGGAGATCAGAGTCAAGCTTAGAGTGGTGCTGGAAAAGCACAGTAGGTCAGGCAGCATCCGAGGAGCAGGAAACTCTTTTGCCCAAAATGATTTTCCTGCTTCTCGAATGCTGCCTGACCTGCTGTGCTTTTCCAGCACCACTCTAATCTAGACAAAAAATGATGTCAAGCAACTCCTGGAGCATAAAACCGATGATGAAATGTGCTGTACAGGTGATATACTTCCATAAACTTAGTATCACTGCTATGGATGGAATGGTGAAGGGTGACCTTAATTTACACTATATGTCACGAATCATTTTCAGAGAATTTTTGTCTTGGCAGCATGATATTAACGCGTTCAGTTAGTCTATTAAACTGAAATCATTCCTGGATATGTACACATATTCTAGAGGAATGATCTAATAATGCTAGGAATTGGCTGTGGCCTTTCAAAGTTGCAGAGGGTTTTTGGTGTATCACTAGAAACCTCATGTTCTCACTCCATATTCTTCCATATATATACTGGAGCTCTAAATATTGTCTGGTGATAGTCCACATCCTGAACCTGTACTCTCACGACACTTAATGATTGACCCAGCAACAGGATTTCTGGTCGGTGCATTGAGTAACGAAAGGAACAGTAAATCCTTCCTATAGCATAAAAAGGATTGCAACATCAGGCATTGTTTGACTATGTGGTTCTGACTGCAGAATGGGCAGTTGACCAGGATGTTGGCAAAAGGAGTGACCATTGCACAATCTAATGTCTTTCAACTCAGAGCCCAGTAGTGTCAGGAAGGACCCTCTGAACAGAATTCTCCCACATCACATCAGCTGATTATGACCTTAAGAGTTGATGAAGTATAAAACCAGTGGGGATTATGTAAGTGGCAAAGCAGCTGATCATGATGCATCTGCAATATGCTTAATAAAGTACTTAATTTCATTCCAATTTTAATTGCTACAAATGTTGCAAATTTGTCATATGTCTGGTCTCTGAACTCAGATTTACACCTAAAATATGGAAGTGACAGTTTATCATCTAGCAACAGGCACCAAAGTGAGCAAAGTGTACATCAAAGTAGCAGAGACCCATACAAAGAGTTCCCACAAAGAACACACAGTTAAGAAGCCTTCAGTGTTATTAAATAGCACCTCTATAGGATACCAGCCCAGTAAACTCTTTTCAGCTAAACTTCATTGCATGTTGCTGTTGGTGACAAAGTGCACTGACATAGTGATTCTCTCTTTGGGTTTCTTACAGAATATTTGTCAAAGAAATATACATTCGCATTTTATTAATATTCTGAAACATGGCAATAAAAGTGGCTACATTGGTACGAGTTAGGGTCACTTGTGAATATTTTGTGACAACATGAGGAAAAGGAAAATGAAGCCAAAAACTTGTCCTTTTTCATACAATATTTGAATGTGAGAGTTAGCACTCAGGTTTAAAATGATTAAATGGTATTATGTATATATCTACATATTTAAAATTAACTGTGGTATAATGTGTGAAGAAATTGAACACCATTAGTACCTTTGCATAATATTTTAGTTTTGTAAAAGTGGGCAGAATCTTATAGTGGCCTGAATGATATGAGCTATGGTAAGATTTGTGGCAGAATCAGGTGAGTTATCTGGGCAAGGGTTATCTTGCCGCAGGGAACAATATGTTACATCATTAATGCTTTTCACAAGTGACATGGTGAGTTTCCCACTAGGCAGCAGTGATTCACCAATTAAAGTAGATTATAGCTTGTTAAGCATCTTATTACCAGCACAATCTGCCTCATTAATATTCAGCTTTCAATCTTCCCAAAAATGACGGACAAGCAATGGACAACATGGAGCCTCCATGTTGAACACCAGGCTCAAACATCTTAGGACACACTCCATGGGCACAGGTCACATGCACCTTACATCCATGGACACTGGCATCCAATATGTGTCAACCTCTAAGATTCATTATGATACTTCTCCAATTCACTTCCCTGATGTCTCTGCTCTTCAATGCTGCACCACCGGTTGCTCCAGCAGCAATCATTGTAGTGCTGCAGTAAGGACACTGTGCACTGAGGGACATGCACCCAGCTCATGGACCAGATCTGGCTGCGTCTCAATGCTTTTTGCTTGTTGTCATAGCAACCAATCTGAATCTATCTGGATGTTCACAGCATCCCTGCCTTGCGTTGCCTCTTTTACACATGTTCGCCTCAGGCAGAGATACCTGGGTCATATTAATTCTGACTTGCCTTGATGTGAAATGCAGACACAAAGCCAGGAAGCTGCTTGTAGTTATAGCAGACTTCAATCACATTGAGGAAGAAAGCCTACAGTCTGGGGGGTCCTAGCACAGCAAGTCAAGGGCAGCCTCCAAAACCAGTCCAGAGCATTGAACACAGTCAGCCGGCTTCTCAGGGTGCTGAGTCAGGATGCTGTCCATGTAATGGATGAGGAGCTGAATATTGGGAGTCCACCATCCAGCTTTACTATTTCTGTCCTGCGGGGATTTGCTTACCCACTGGAATAAGAGATAGTCAGGTATTGGATTGCAATGTTCAAGAAAGCAGCTCATCACCACCTTCCCAAAGGCAACTAGAGATGAGCAATAAATGCTGGCCAGCCTGCAATGTCCCACAAGTGAATAATATAAAAGGATAATGCGAGATGAAAGTGCATAGCAAAGCTGTTAGTTTTGGGGCAGATAGGGGTTTATTCTGAGCAAGTAGGTGGTGCATAGGGAAAACTGAGTTGATGTCTAGTGTTGGGCTAAGTGAGAATAAATGGGGAAAATGTAGGCAATATTGTGTGGTGTGGAGTATGAGCCTTGGTAAGAGATGGGTGCAGGAACAGAGAGAGAGTAAATATGAGGTACTTGTCAGAAGATATCTGCTGGTAGAGAGGAGGCCATTGATCTTCTTCTTCCAGTGCTGGTCCATTGGGGCGAGAGCTCATCCCAGCCATGCACCACAGTCTCCAGCAGGACCTCCAGAATACAGCCCACAGCTGGGCATGCTAACTTCCCCCTGTCAGCCATTTCCAGGGCAAATGTCAGGAACTGTGCAGGACAGCTCGTGCTGACATGCTTAACCAGCTACACAAAGGGGCATTAAAGATGTCACAGGCACAAGGGAAGCCTATCTCTTGGTAGATATCTGGTGGGAACAGTGAAAAGATAGGAATAATATCAACATAGGGATGTCATAGGGTAGGGTAGGTAGTTTGTTCGTTTGTTTGTTTGAGGTTTGTTTGTTAAGATAAGGCGAGAAATCTCACTGGACCTTGCAGTGAGAATCCCTCCAAAAAATCTCAACACAACTCACACTTAGCTAAAGGAAAATGTTTCAGCCCAGTGTTCTTTATAGCGATACTTTATATACTATTCCAAGCAAATACAAAAATGGAACAGAATTTATTTCAATACATCTTTAATGAAAATATTACATAACACAGTCAGTTTGGCAGTGATTAAAATACAGATAATTTTAGAAGAATCAATGAAGTATTCTGCTGTGTTGCTATTCCAAAATATCTTTAAAAAGTACTTTCCAAAATATAGTAAGAAATCCTAATAAACACTATAACTAGTCGAAATTTCTTATCTTTTTAAATTGTTGCATTTAAAATAAAATGTTTCAATGCATTAAGACACATTGCTCAGAATACATTTTTGACATAGTTATACTGATAGCAGTTGCAGAACATTGCTTTGTTGTATTGATTCTTAAGTATAAATCATCCAGAAATGTTGAATTATAATGAAGGGAAGTACAGAAGAAAATATTTTAAGAACAATCTTATTTTGGGTTTTGACAATAATGGGTCTCCAAATTAATCCTTGAAATCTGATAAGTTAAACTCTTAAAACATCAAACGTTCTTCATTGATCAGCTATTTTTAAACACTTATAGTTTTAAAAGTATAATCATATCCTGAGAATAACATTCTGACACATTTGATGAATTTGAGATTTCCGTTACTCCATCTGATCCTGCAATTTCCTCTCTACTTAGTATCAGTTTTCGAAAAGAACTATGGATAGAGGTTGCTGACAAAGGAGCAAAATGATAGGTGATTATGTAGGTATGAAATGGCTTTGGTTTCAATTAAATCTGTTAGAATTTATCCAGATTAAAATTCTGAATTTGATATTTGGTGGAGTTTGAAATGTAAGTCTTTTAAGTGAATATAATTATTTTGTAGTAATATGTCAATTCACGAGAATATAGCAATTCACAATTCATGAATCGTTCAAACAAATAGAATTATAATCAGAATAATTAAATCCTAAGTCCAAATGAGAAATGACCAATCAACCACTTCTCCCAAAGACCATTGATTTCTTGCCTTGCCTTTCACCCTGCATCTATTGCAAGAGAATATTTGAAATTAAATCCTAATGAAATATCAAAACAAGTTGCAATGACCTACAAAATTCTGTTTTTGAGTTTTGGTACAGTCAACGCAATGAAACCAACATGGATTCGTTTAAGAGAATGACAGTGCATGTTACATATTTTAAAGATGCGTTCAAAACGTTTAATGGAAAGAAAAGTCATTGTTTAAATGTTTTAATTTTTACAACATTGACTTGTAAAAAGTTGCAGTTTCCATAGTTACTTTATATTAAGTGATGAGATTTCACTGCTTTTATGTATTGGAACATGGCTGAAGATTTGGAAAATTGGTAAGTTAACTGAGTGGAACAGAAAAAATATGATGATGTGTTCAGAATGAAATATTTGAAAATTACCAGTGAAAGTTTAGACGTTGAACTTCAACCTGAGATTAAAGTCAAAAGCTATAAAGTACACTTTAAATGTCTATTTTTAGCCTGTGAGAAGTAATGAAAAACCAGAAAAAAGTCATGTCAGACTAGTTTGACTGTTATAATTAGTTTCTACACGGCAAAAATCCTAGAGCTACATATTTATTTTTCACAGCAATGTACAATATACTCTGCAGAAATAGAAAGGAAATTGACTCATTACAGAGCCCACATCTAAACAGCTATAATAAAATAATAGATCAGGATATCTCAACAAGTTTTGTGAGACATAATGTAAATAAAAATCCACACTTTGAGGATTTTGCAATTTGTCGTGATATGATTTACTTAACCATTAAGTCATTCATTAAAAAGTTAATTTTAAAAAATGACAATAAATATATTATGAAATTTTAAAAATCAGCAAACTGAGAAACCATCAGGATGAGAACATTTTAATATCTATTTTGATATGGCTCTTCCTTTCACATTCTGTAACCGTTTGCTGTTTCAATTAATCTAGCCAATTGTTTTCCCTGAATGAAATATCAAAGTTTATCAAACACCAGCCACTTCTTAATGTTCTGGTTCATACATACATAATGTGAAGTGTACAGGAGTTATTAAAACTATAATAATTCTGCAAGAAATGTCAATGTCATTCTCCTATGTAACTTCCTCTTTCACAATGGTCAACATGCTTGAACAAAATTCTGTAAAGAAGATGTGAACATGCATCGTCCACGGCACTTTTCTCACTTTCATCTAATATCACAGTTTTATATTTATCAATGAAATGCAAGCAGGCCTCTAAAAAAGTATCGATGTTAATTAATTTAAAATAATTGCACCTTTATGCATTTTAAGAATTCCATACCTCATCCTCTGCAATATGGACATTTTTCAAGATGTCACCATTTATATCCTCCATGTCTTTCTCCACAGTAAACACTAGAAAGGCTGAATAGGCTGGGGCTATTTTCCCTGGAGCGTCAGAGGCTGAGGGGTGACTTTATAGAGATTTTAAAAATGAGAGGCATGGATAGGGTAAATAGACAAGGTCTTCTCCCTGGAATGGGAGAGTCCAGAACTAGAGGACATCGGTTTAGGGTGGGAGGGAAGAAAATTAAAAGGGACCTAAGCGGCAACTTTTTCACACACAGGGTGATGCGTGTATGGAATGAGCTGCCAGAGGAAGTGGTGGAGGCTGGTACAATGACAACATTTAAAAGGCATCTGGATGGGTATATGAATAAGAAGGGTATGGACCAAGTGCAGGCAAATGGAATTAGATTAGGTTAGGACACCTGGTCAGAGTTGGACCAGGTTCCGTGCTGTACATTTCTATGATTCTTTGACTCAAATTTAAAAATAACCTTAATATACAAGGTCATAGTTGCACAATGATTGGACAACATCTTCCATTAAGTTTGTAAGACAAAAGTTCAATGCTGTCTTTTGCACAATTGAGAGAACAGCGGTTGTAGCTCTTGGTAAAATACTGAGGACACACAAAGGGAAAAATACAATACATGGTCTGCTTCATGTGTGCTAAACTCCCAATCACTCACAGATAACAAGTTACACACAGCCTCAGGAAATTTTCTTCACAGAAGTAAATAAAATGGCTACCTCTTTCCCCCCATCCCTTTTATATTATAGACTTACAAACATTTCTATTTGTAAAAACAATTCTTGATATGTAACTGACTCTTAAGTGTGGGGGACAAATTCATATCTTGTTGCCCAATCTTCCAGATAGTCCTTATATGATTTCCTTGAGGTATTAAAAAGAATAAAATATTATATACATTGCTGGTCTCATCACAATGGAATTTAAATATCTAACCTTCATTAGTTATAATAACTAATGCATTTAGTGTGCCCCTGAGCTGAAATCAGACACCTGTTCGATAGTGCTAAAAGTGATTTGAAAAGAAACAATTGTTTTCTGGTGGCATTATATGGATTAAAATATTTTGTGTCACAGAGGATTTGGATCTTTGGTAATGAATGATAGATCTTTTTAAAAAAGTTGATGCATATGCATTATTCACTGGGAGGGAACAGCATCTACAACCTTAGAGAAATTTTCAAGCAACTACAGAGTCTGTGCACCACAGCCACTTTGTTTGTAAGTGTGTGCCATTTTAATTTTTCACTTGTATGAATTATCATTCTAATGACTCCCACAGAACAGTTGTAGCTATGTTAACATAATGACACTGTGAAGGGAACAAAACCTCTTTTATCTGTTGAGTTGGATAACTTTAAATTTTATTTGGCACTTAAGGAGTTATAAGTAGGAACACCACTGGTGTACAAATCTGATCAGTTTATTTCACTGCAAGGAAAAGAGGGAACACATGCAAGAAAACACAATACAAGAATACTGTTAATACAGTATAACTATTATGCAAAGAATATGTTAAAATTGACAATATTAGCAGTTGTGTACTAATTAAATATTAATTCCCATAAAACATTTTTAACTGTCATTTTCTCATTTTCCACAATTTACTATATCTCTCAGAAAAACACACTTGAGACATAAAAATAACAAATACAATACTCTTGACTGTTTGCAACTCTTTGAAAAAAATACAAGTGCATTCAGCTTTCAAATATTAAAATACAAGTGTGCACAGTTTTCTTGCAGATGTGTATAAAGCAAACTCAAATGATTTATCGTAAAGACACAGTGGCTCTTAGCCTGATATTCTCAGCTTTCAGTCGCTGAGGGCTCTAAAAGTATCACTGTGCTGACTCCAATTTTGCATATTATTTTACATTCATTTTTATAATAATTTGAATTTTTTAAGAAGTTGTTGTTTTATAATGTGCATCATTGTTTCCAGAGAAACAAGTGGAAATTATAGTCCCTTACATTAGGTCTTAATTAATGTGTATGCTTCATGTAACCTCAGTTCAAAAAGTTGCCATGTTGTACAGCTTTTATAAAATGCAGATGCCATTCTTTTGCTGGTTTTCAGTTTTCATTGATGTAGTAAACACTAAAGGTTACGAGCGACTCTAATAATGACTGGGCTGTGGTTATAAGAAACAACCTGTTTTAAGGTAAAGTCAAAATTCTTACCGTGAAAAGGGGGAAAAAAAAGAAAAAAATTTGTACATACTATTTATGCATGTATTCCAAGATTATGTAGCTTCTGTATATTTAAAAATCATTTGTTTACTTTCTAATTACATTATTTCTGTAATATAAAGGGAATATAATATGTATATATATATATATTTATATGTAAGAATCAACAACCTTCCTTTGGAAAATTGTGGCTGTTATATAGTTCATAGTTCAAGGCCTTAAGCTCTCTTGGCATGAAGCATCTCAATCAGTAAGTTGTTGCATGGCACCTCCCCACTCAGGTGTTTGTAGTACAGGTATTCCTCAGCCTGCATACTTATTGCACGGATTTCAGGTAACCTCAGCAACAGCTGTCCAAACTTGTCCCCATGCTGTGGGTAGTTGCACATGGTGTAGTCCAAGAGGGCAGCATGGACCTGTTCTTGAACACTTTCAATCAGATGTCTGTTCTCTAAAACCTTGACATCTGTCAGGGACAGAAAAGGATTTACCACCATTTTAGTAACATGGTTATTTGAGTTCAGACATATGCTTGTTAAAATGTTAAAAGGTAATATACTTATTATGTTTCTCGATTAGCAAAATGATTCAAATCCCTTATATTTTAACAACATTCAAATTCTCTATATTGGTGATATTATTATTTTGTAGAGTCCACCATATTGGAGGCCCAGGTCTTTGAAACTCAATGCAACAAAATCTGTTGCAGGTAAGTATTGCATATTAATTTCATTTTCCCAATATTCTTCATGCTGGGCTTCACCCGAGAGGAAAGCACTCTCGGTTTCTGCACTCAGGCCAAACCCAGAGACAAATACAGTTAAAACTATTGATACAGAGGAACCTCGATTATCCGAATACCAATTATCTGAAAATCGAATTATCCGAAGGAGATCGCGAGGTCCCGATGGAAACATTACATCAAAGATGTGTTTCCAACAGTCATCGCGTCTTTTGTTTACAGTGATTAAACAGGCACCGGCTCCAAATGACTGCCCTCCCACCCTCTCTCTCTCTCCCCACACTTTCCCTGGAGTTCTATACAGAGGTGTATCCTGAACCCCCCCTTCCCCACCTAATCTCTCCAACATTGTCCTGTACAGGGCAAAGATGGAACCTGTCAAAAAGTTGCAGTAAAAAGTTGTGTGTATGTGTGCGCCCGCGCACGCTTTTGGAGATTTCCCCCACAAAGGCAGCAGCAGCAGTCTTGTTGGTGTCCAGTCCAGCTGCCCCGGAGATGGGCGGGGGTATATGGGGTTGGGGGACGGGCAGGGAGTGGTTTTGGGGGCAGAGGTCGGCGGTAGGGTCAGGGGGCGGTGCTGGGGTCAGGGGGCAGATGCCGTTGGACACGGTTGGGGTCAGGAGTGGTGTTGGGGGCAGGGGCAGTGTTGGATATGGTTGGGGGCAGAGGGCGTTGTTGAGGATCGGGGGCCGTGTTGAGGGTCAGGGGGCGGTGTTGGGGTTGGGGGGAGGTGTTGGACGGGGTTGGGGGTGGGGGAGTTGTTGGACGGGGTTGGGGGCAGGGGGCAGTGTTCGGGCGGGGGGAGGTGTTGCAAGTGTTGGGGGTGGGGAGCGGTGTTGGACGGGGTTGGAGGCAGGGGGAGGTATTGGACATGGTTGGGGGCGGGGGGCGGTGTTGCACGATGTTGGGGGCAGGGGGCAGTGTTGGACGGGTTTGGAAGCAGGGGGAGGTGTTGGACATGGTTGGGGGCGGGGGGAGGTGTTGACGGTGTTGGGGGCGGGGGAGCGGTGTTGGGACGGGGTTGGAGGCAGGGGGAGGTGTTGGACATGGTTGGGGGCGGGGGAGGTGTTGCACGGTGTTGGGGGTGGGGAGCAGTGTTGGATAGAGTTGAAAGCAGGGGGAGGTGTTGGACATGTTTGGGGCGGGGGAGCGGGGGGCGGTGTTGGGGTCAGGGGGAGGTGTTGGGCTGGGTTGAAAGCAGGGGGAGGTGTTGGACATGGTTGGGGGCGGGGGAGGTGTTGCAAAGTGTTGGGGGCGGGGAGCGGTGTTGGACGGGGTTGGAAGCAGGAGGAGGTGTTGGACATGGTTGGGGGCGGGGGGCGGTGTTGCACAGTGTTGGGGGTGGGGAGCGGTGTTGGACGGGGTTGGAAGCAGGAGGAGGTGTTGGACATGGTTGGGGGCGGGGGGCGGTATTGGGGGTGGGGAGCAGTGTTGGACGGGGTTGGAGGCAGGGGGAGGTGTTGGACATGGTTGGGGGCGGGGGGAGGTGTTGCACAGTGTTGGGGGTGGGGAGCGGTATTGGGGGTGGGGAGCAGTGTTGGACAGGGTTGGAGGCAGGGGGAGGTGTTGGACATGGTTGGGGGCGGGGGGAGGTGTTGCACAGTGTTGGGGGTGGGGAACGGTGTTGGACATGGTTGGAAGCAGGGGGAGGTGTTGGACATGGTTGGGGGCAGGGAGGCGGTGTTGGGCTGGGGAGCGGTGTTGGACAGGGTTGGAGGCAGGGGGAGATGTTGGACATGGTTGGGGGCAGGGAGGCGGTGTTGCACGGTGTTGGGGGTGGGGGAGGTGTTAGACAGGGTTGGAAGCAGGGGGAGGTGTTGGACATGGTTGGGGGCAGGGAGGCGGTGTTGGGCTGGGGAGCGGTGTTGGACAGGGTTGGAGGCAGGGGGAGATGTTGGACATGGTTGGGGGCAGGGAGGCGGTGTTGCACGGTGTTGGGGGTGGGGGAGGTGTTAGACAGGGTTGGAAGCAGGGGGAGGTGTTGGACATGGTTGGGGGCAGGGAGGCGGTGTTGGGCTGGGGAGCGGTGTTGGACAGGGTTGGAGGCAGGGGGAGATGTTGGACATGGTTGGGGGCGGGGGATGGTGTTGCACGGTGTTGGGGGTGGGGGAGGTGTTAGACAGGGTTGGAAGCAGGGGTAGGTGTTGGACATGGTTGGGGGCAGGGGGAGGTGTTGGACATGGTTGGGGGAGGTGTTGCACAGTGTTGGGGGTGGGGAGCGGTGTTGGACGGAGTTGGAGGCAGGGGGAGGTGTTGGACAGTGTTGGGGGCGGGGAGCGGTATTGGAGGCAGGGGGCGGTATTGCACGTGTTGGGGGTGGGGAGCGGTGTTGGAGGCAGGGGGAGGTGTTGGACATGGTTGGGGTCGGGGGGCAGTATTGCACGTGTTGGGGGTGGGGAGCGGTGTTGGAGGCAGGGGGAGGTGTTGGACATGGTTGGGGTCGGGGGGCAGTATTGCACGTGTTGGGGGTGGGGAGCGGTGTTGGAGGCAGGGGGAGGTGTTGGACATGGTTGGGGTCGGGGGGCAGTATTGCACGTGTTGGGGGTGGGGAGCGGTGTTGGAGGCAGGGGGAGGTGTTGGACATGGTTGGGGTCGGGGGGCAGTATTGCACGTGTTGGGGGTGGGGAGCGGTGTTGGAGGCAGGGGGAGGTGTTGGACATGGTTGGGAGTGGGGGGCGGTATTGCACGTGTTGGCGGTGAGGAACGGTGTTGGAGACAGGGAGAGGTGTTGGACATGGTTGGGGGCGCAAGGAGGAGTTGCACGGTGTTGGGACAGGGTTGGGGGCAGGTGGAGGTGTTGGACATGGTTGAGGGCGGAGGGGCGGTGTTGGGGACGGGGGAGGTGTTGCATGGTATTGGGGGCAGGAGGGGCGGTGTTGGACGGGGTTGGGGGCAGGGGCTCGCGCGCTGTGCTGCTGCAGTCTCCTGAATGAGGTGCAGACTTTAAAAACTCAGAGGGGAAAGGCATTTAATCGATTAACCAAATAATCGATTATCCGAGCGAAATAGTCCCTGCCCATCACGTTCGGATAATCGAGGTTCCCCCGTACTTGGAAATGAACACAGCGGTTGTATTAGAGCTGATGTTTTGAGATATACAAGACTATTCAGACCTGTATGTGTCGTTCACAATTTGTAAATTTAATTTAATTTAATTGAATGTTGTTGGAGTCTGCTGACATCATTACTTCGAATGACCCCTCATATTATGGTTCATCTTCTACCCGTTAAAATCTCTGTGATACAAAATACAATTGTTTCATATTTTTGTGCTGTCTGCGTAGAGGAGAAGTTTAGGCATGAAGCTATGGGGAATAGCATTCTTACAGGGGAAGAAACATTGTATTTTTGTTCCAGTTTTTGCAGTAGCATTTTTTAATCTGGTACCTTTTTTCATTGATACCAGGGCATTACTGTGCAGAAATATAAGGTGGTAAAGTTTGAAGGGAAGAATAAAAAGACAATATATTTACTTGATGGTAACACTTTAAGAAAGAGAGATTTAAGGATTCACACAGACAGATCTTTAAAATTAAACTATTTAAAAGTACAGGATCCTAGGTTTCATTGATAGGGACAACATACACAAGAGCTGATAATGTGTTGCTGGGAAAGCGCAGCAGGTCAGGCAGCATCCAAGGAGCAGGAGAATCGACGTTTCAGGCATGAGCCCTTCCAGCAACACATTATCAGCTCTGATCTACAGCATCTGCAGTCCTCACAACATACACAAGAATAGCTAGGTAATGGTAAAATTTTACAAATCAAAGGTTGGAACCAATTCATAATGGAGAGAGAGAGAGAGAGAGGTTGCAAAGGTCAGATGTCATATGTAGAATTCCACATCTACCTGGACACGACCATCATGGGAACCCCCTCCATGAGACGACCAGCAGCCTGAACAGTAGTCGGGTGGTCTGCCTGCCTCCAATTCCTGCTTTCAAACTCCAGCTCAGAAGGATAGAAGAGCTCTCTGAGCAACAGCATTTAAAGAAACCATGATCTACCTCACAGATTAGATTTTAATAAGATTTTCTGGCATTTCTATTTTGCTGGTTTCCACATTTATTAGAGGTGAGGACCCTCTGACATACAGTCAGTGTCACTGAGACTGTGTCCTGTTTTAGACACCCTACTTTGGAAAGGATTTCAAAGTTGTGCCAATGATGCAAAAAAGGTTCACTGAGATTATATTTATGATGATGGGCCTTAATTAGAGGAGAGACATGTCTGCATCCACAGAGCACTCCAGACACTCTGACATGAAGTGTACCAAACACTAACTGGGTAAAGGTGGCAGTGCTCAGGTACCATCTGTTGGAAGGAAGCAGAGCAAGAAGCTCATTATGTTAATAAGCAAACCACATTGTTTCACAATGGTGTTGTTTTCTAACTCCAGCCTTTCCCTCTTAAACTTACATGACTGTACACTCTAAGAAGGATAGAAGAGCTCCCTGAGCAGCAGCATTTAAAGAAACCATGATCTACCTCATGTTAGATTTTAGTAAGATTTTCTGGCACTTCTATTTTGCTAGTTTCCATATTTATTAGAGGTGAGGACCCTCTGATATACAGTCAGTGTCACTGAGAGGGGCAGGTGAGGTGAGGACCCTCTGATATACATGCTATTATACGTGGCACAGGTCTGGCCTATTCCCAGAACCTGTGCCGCTGCAGTCACCCGGGCCATCTTCCAGTTTATATGGAGGTCAAAGATGGACCGGATCCGAAGGGACTCACTGTATAAAGATCTGGGCAACGGGGGAAAAAATACACCCAATGCCACCCTCACCCTGATGGCCACCTTTGTGTGTGGCTGCATCAAGCTGTGCGTGGATCCCCGGTACGCAAACACCAAGTGTCACTACGTACTGAGGTTCTACCTGTCCCCGGTGTTGCGAAGGATGGGCCTGGCCTCGCTGCCGCGGAACACTCTGAGTAGTTGGACCATTCCGTATTCACCTGTCCTTCGTGGAGAAATTTATGAAGAAAAACACCTTTGACCACAAGTCTATTAGGAAGTGGTCAGCACGTAGTGTCCTTGAGACCCTTCGGGAAAAGGAGAGGGCGGATCCTATCGAGCGGTTCCCTGAGCAGACTGTCAAAGCCATTTGGCAGAATGCCTCATAGCCAGAACGTTCCAACAAGCACCAAGACATGGCTTGGCTGGTGGTGAGAAGGGCTCTGCCTGTGAGATCCTTTATGCACGCCCGGACTCTCAGCCGCACCGCACGCTGCCCTCGAAGCGGCTGCGGGGGGGACGAGACTGTCACACACCTCCTTCTGGAACGTGCCTATGCAGAGGAAGTCTGGAGAGGAATGCAGTGGTGTTTGTCGAGGTTCGTCCCGAGCAGCGCCGTGACGCGGGACTCCGTGCTCTACGGTCTGTTCCCCGGGAGGCACACCGAGACGAACATCAACTGTGTCTGGAGGATCATCAACTCGGTGAAGGACGCTCTCCGGGCAGTCCGAAACCTGCTGATCTTCCAGCTGAAGGAGTTGACCCCGACTGAGTGTTGCAGACTGGCACATTCCATGGTCCCGGACTATGTGTTGAGGGACGTGCTGAAGCTTGGGGCAGCTGCCGCCAAGGCGCGGTGGGGAAAGACCACTGTGTAAAGTCTGCCTGCCTAACGAAGAACAGGGGGCCCATGCAGTCATTTGGGCTCTGCTGGCGCCTCAGCTAATCATATGGGCATATCATTGAAAAATGTACAGACCTGTATAAAAATGATAAGTTTTGATCTCTGTATCTACATGTTTACATATGTATGGCATGACCAACTGTACAGACCATCAAATTATTTTATGAATAAAGTATATTTTTGAAACAAAAAAAAAGTCAGTGTCACTGAGAGGGTTGGGTGAGGTGAGGACCCTCTGACATACAGTCAGTGTCACTGAGACGGGCGGGTGAGGTGAGGACCCTCTGACACACAGTCAGTGTCACTGAGAGGGGTGGGTGAGGTGAGGACCCTCTGATATACAGTCAGTGTCACTGAGAGGGTTGGGTGAGGTGAGGACCCTCTGACATACAGTCAGTGTCACTGAGACGGGCAGGTGAGGTGAGGACCCTCTGATATACAGTTAGTGTCACTGAGGGGGCGGGTGAGGTGAGGTCTCTCACAGAGACTCAGCACCATAGACAAGAAAATCTTTATTTAAATATGAGTAAGAGTAAAATGAATTCAAAAGTCCATCTTCTATTTAGTTTGAAAATGTCTTGAAGCTCCAGCTCCTGGTTTGCATCCTGCACTGCATGGGGAATCTGAGATGCATTCCTGACAGTTGGAATGACTGTGTGTGTAGGAGCTGCTCCTGGCCCTTGCAGCTTGAGCTCTCGGTGTTGGGAGTGTAAGCCTATTTACAAAGCATTTTTTGGCCTTGGGAAATGGTGAGAGGGAGGGGTTCTCCCTAGCAGACAGCCAGACCCAAGACAATGGCACTGTGGGTGATCCTGCTAGTCAGAGGGAAGGGAAGAAGTGTGGAAGGACAATAGTGGTCGCAGAATGTTAGTGCCAGGTGTAGACAGGCACTTTAGCAGCTGGAAGTGTGACTTCATGATGGTATGTTACCTTCTGGGTACCAGGGTCAATCACGTAAATGAGCTTTAGGGCATTCTGAAGGGGCGGGCATTGTTTCCAATGTAAAGGCCTCTACAAAAATAAATAATCAAAATAAATCCTGTAAAATAGAACCCTGCCACATTACAAGCACATGAAATCAAATGGCACTTGTGCATTCTCTTTGGTGTCTCTGCCCTCAATGTGGCTTTGCTTGTCCTAGGCCTCTTATTGAATTTTCTGGCTGGTGGAAGGCTGCTTATTTTCAGTTGAGAACTGTGGAGGTACCTTACAGGATAATCTCAAGTCATTCTAGGCTGAGAAAGCCCAGCTGCAGACCATAACGCTCAGTATTGCGGCCCCAGTCTGACTGAGAGGGAACAGTAAGGGTAATGGTGGATGGACAGTGATGAGAAAGAGTGATGCTGTCCTGAAAAAGACCACCAGGCTCTTGATCCATGGGGCTACTGCTCTATTCTGTTAACTTCTCTCATTTGACCCTCACTCCCACCGGAAGCACCTCATCAATTCTAGTCATTTTTTCTGGAGAATAGGTTGTTGGAGTTTTGTGACACCCTGTAAATCATATTATATATAGATATCCATGAACGAGATGGGAACAGTTTGAACTTTATCACTTCACTACACTGCAGAACTCATGTCTTTGGTGAAAATCACTTGTGTTGTAAAATATATGATGAGTGTCTGTGAGCCTGAGAGTAGATTTGAGCACCCACTTCTACAATGCAGAAGTCAGGCTTCAAGCTCTGTGCAAAACCCTTGCTGTTCTCTATGTTCATTGATGTTGACCACAGGCTGCCTGGTAGGTCTGCCAATGCATTCAGTAGCATCTGAGGCTTGAGGTGCAGTTAGTAGCATATGGGATTTGAAGACACACATTCACTGATCTTGATCACCTATATGAGGTCTATGTATTTCCTACAGCACTGCATTCAGATCGTTGGCGTTAAAGTTATGGCATTGGTTTTGATAGCTATCTCCTCACACTATCTTGATACTGTGTGGCTGGAGGGTGCTCTGGTCCCTGTAGATACAGAAAGCCTCTCCTTTCTATCTCTTCCACCAAGTTGCGCAAAAATCAATAAAATGTATGGAAGCCAGTTCTCTTCCACGTTCAACTCAGAGTTTGCTCTCACAAGACCCACGGCATCTGCTCCAGCCACAATGCATTTCTGCTTTGAGAGGTGCAAACTGACTTTAAGTAATTGCTTTAAGTGATTTAGGGCCATTTGCACATTTATCACTGGTCACATTTAAATGAGCAGACAACACAAAGATGGCATGCTACCTGCATTATATGCACCAAACAGGCATTAACACAGATATCTCAGTTCCTATTTCAGTAACTACCCAAATTTTCAACATCCATGTTTATAATAGAATTAAAGTCAAAAGCCTTAGAATTTGGGAGCCCTTGGGTTGGTCAAAATGATGTATACTCAGTAAGTTGATTCTATTCTGTTAAGACAATAATTGTAAATAATACTTAGGTATTTTTGAATTCAAATATTCTTCCACTGACAACAACAAACATTAATTCACAGAAGCTTCTAAATTGCATGAACTCAAAGCAAGTCATTGCAATGGCTCCCCTTGGCATACAAAGCTCATCCTCACAATTGTCCACATTCTTCGGAATATTTCTCCCTCTTTAGCTGTTTGCATTGTTTGCAGCAGTCTTTGTTCACAAGAGGCTGCTGCTAAATTGCAATCACTTAAGAGAATGTGTAATAAAAGCCTTTTCCAGCAAAGGATCATTGCGATTGAAAGGCAGGAAATAGAACGATAGGTCAATTCGTCAAGGCTCTATTAAATGCTTCTTTAGAACAAAGCCAACATGTACCTTCTTCATAAATATTGCTTTTTGTAAAATTCTAATTTTAATTAAAACTCTTTACCTGCTTAGGAGAAAAATCAATATGGACAACAAATGTCACACTCTTTTGTAAATATTTTGCTTTGTGAATGCTGTGGTAGGCTGATTGTGAAAACTGTGCACTGTTGAAGGTAATTATGTCTTGCAAGCATCATAAAAACCTGGCTCTGCAGCTGATTCTATGAAAAATACAAAACACCTCAACACAATGCTTTCAGATAGAAAAGAATAAAATCTGGTGAAAATGACCCTGAATGGGGGAAAAGAACCCTACTTCAAATTTTTTTGTGATCAAAAATGCTTTTGTCATAAATTAAATTTTTCTATGTGAAGTCTTTACTTTCACTCTGTGTTTGGAAGAAGCCATACATGTAACTTGAAAGTATATTTCCCTAGTGGTATTTCAATAATAGTTTCTTTTTGAGATAATGCTTCATAATATTAATGTTAAATTAATCATTTGGTTTGTCAAAGGAAACAGAACAAAGTGATTACATTGGCTGAAGTCTTCCAAGAACATGTGGATTTGGGAGCAGGTCTGAGGAAACTGACGGTATATTGGGAACCCACATTAACCCATAAGTTTCCACATTTAACTCTAATGCAACAGTCTGCATAAGAACAGGAGAAACAGATTGTCAATTTCAATGTATTAACCAGTCAATGACAGTGAAATCAAGATGCAATTTAACCGTGGGTCCATGGGTTTCCTGGAATTCACCAGTGAAAGCAACAGCAGCAATTCAGAATGCTAAGAGACTGTGAAATACGCTAATAAGTATTGATACCACACAGTTACTTTCTGGCCTGCTTTTATGCAAGGATTTGTTCACAGTTCGAGCCATGGTTATTTTAGCAAATTTGGACTGATGGTTCGTTTCTCAAGCAGACAATTAGAGTCATATGGATGTACTGCATGGAAACAGACTCTTTGGTCCAACTGCCGCCCAGATATTCTACACTAATCTATGCCCTCTAGTTCTGGACTCCCCCCACCCCAGGGATAAGACCTTGTCTATTTACCCAATTCTATGCCCCTCATGATTTTATAAACCTCTAGGAGGTCACCTCCGACGCTCCAAAGAAAACAGCCCCAGCCCATTCAGACTCTCCCTACAGTTTAAATCTTGTGATGACATCAGTCAGAATAAGCAGACGTGTGGATGTGTAGTTCTGCTAACTTCCCTCAGGGGCAGGGTACCACCGACTACAAACATGTGGGAATTAAAATATCACCAAATCACTCCTGAATTTTCAGAACAGCAGAGACTTCCGTTCCATCAAAGCACAGCTGGTGTTAAACCACAGACCCATCTTTTTGGTGGTGTGCAGAAGACTCCCACTGTAATGATACTTTTATAGACTATAGATGCAGGAGTAGGCCATTCGGCCTTTCGAGCCAGCTTTCGACCTGCAGCAATCCACCCTCCCTGATCCCCTTGCCTTTTTATGCAGACTTGCTGGCTGCTTAGATCTAAGAAATACCCACTTAAAATGTGACCAATGTTACTCATGTGGAACCTGATCACCGAGGCCCAGGAGGGATACAATAGAAACTATATGCCAAGTAAGTGCGTCACTGAGCAAGCTATGGAAGCTGAAGATCCCTTTCGGGTATCTGAACAGACTTGGAGTTACCTCAGTACACACCAGTCACTATCTCCAGAATGGTCACACTATGTTGCTCAACACAACACTGCGATACAATAAGGTATGGACACGCAGCAGCAAGGTGCAGAACATTGAGTCACTTCAGGTCATTCTGACCAAGATGAGGCAACATGTGATGCAGCCCCTAAAGGCATTCCAGCAGCACTGTTATTGCTGCTGGGGATGGCTCTCATTGTTGGAAGGATTGCTTAGATTCTCCAGACCACCCACATGACAACCGGATGCCAGAATGACTCCCCACCCCCAATACCCGCCCGAGCACAAAGCAGTTTTGCAAACAATTAATCATCCATTTCAAGGCCTCCCACTGCCTGTTGTCAATTCATGTCTTTTCATTCCCTGCAAATGAAAAGACCACTTTCCAGCACATAGTCAAAAATGGTCAAAATAAGAAAGTGGTGGAAAGAAACAACATTTCTGTGGGTCAAATATAAAGCAGTAGCTTACCAGTCTCACAATGAGAACACGCACGTGCATATTCTCTGCAACTATAGATCTTTACTCTTGCTATCCTCATCAGTTCTACGTGTTGCAACCCTCGTGGTATCAGAAGAGATAGAGACACGATGCTCCGATCCCTATTCTGATTGCTGAAATGCTCTCAGCCATGTTGTGTGTCTTGGAGCCCGTTAGAACCACACTAAAGACAACCCATTTCCACCTCCATCTCCAAGACTCTGGCACTGGGACAAAGAATATAGAACATTTCAGCACCATACAGGCCCTTCAGCCCTCGATTTTGCGCTGACCTGTGAAACCAATCTGAAGCCTACACTATTCCATTTTCATCCATATGTCTATCCAAAGACCATTTAAATGCCCTTAAAGTTGGTGAGTCTACTACTGTTGCAGGCAGTGCGTTCCATGCCCCTACTACACTCTGAGTAAAGAACCTACCTCTGACATCTGTCCTATATCTATCCCCCCTCAATTTCAAGCTATGTCCCCTCATGCTAGCCATCACCATCCAAGGAAAAAGGCTCCCACTGTCCAGCCTATCTAATGCTCTGATTATCTTATATATCTCAATTAAGTCACCTCTCAACCTTCTCTCTAATGAAAACAGCCTCAAGTTCCCCAGCCTTTCCTTGTAAGACTTTTCCTCCATACCAGGCAACATCCAAGTAAATCTCTTCTGAACCCTTTCCAAAGTTTCCACATTCTTCGTATAATTCAGTGACCAGAACTGGATGCAATACTCCAACTACGACCGCACCAGAGTTTTGTACAGCTGCAGCATGACCCCATGGCTCTGAAACTCAATCCTTCTACTAATAAAAGCTAACACACTGTATGCCTTCTTAACAACCCTATTAACCAGGGTTGTAACTTTCAGGGATCTATGTACATAGACACCAGGATCTCTCTGTTCATCTATATTACCAAGAATCTGACCATTAGCCCAGCACTCTTTATTCCTGTTGCTCCTTCCAAAGTGAATCACCTCACACTCTTCCACATGAAACTCCATTTTCTGCTTCTCAGCCCAGCTCTGAAGCTTATCTATGTTCTTCTGTAACCCACAGCATCCTTTGGCACTATCTACAACTCTACTGACCTTAGTGCCATTGCCAATTTACTAACCCATCCTTCTACACTCTCATCCAGGTCATTTATAAAAATGAGTAACCCCAAAACAGATCCTTGCAGTACACCACTTGTGACTGAACTCCAGGATGACATGAAGCACCACATGCCTGAGGAGTCCAGTGTCAGGTCTTTAAACTACATGACCCACCCAGCAGAGCTGGTTTTCAGTGATTAGGGTCTGTAAACTGGGCATGTTGGCTCGGGAGAGGATGTTGCAATTGGACTACCTTTCTTGTCACCATATCAGAGGGTCAGTGATCTGCTGTGTTCTACAAAGGTTCCTGGAACCATTTCATCTCTGCTACCTCACAGTCTCCAGGGCATCACTCAGTCTCATTCTGTTGCCGCACAGGCATCTCACAAAAGCTCATAGCCTGCAAGCCTGAGCATCATATGCATGATGGGCACTCGAAGGCTCATACCGAGCTCATCCTCTCAAACCTCCAACCCTTCCAGCCCACTTCACTTCCTCATCAGTGGGATAATTTGCCCCTGTGCATGGTTATGAATGCTCATAAACTGCTCCTGCACCCATTCCCATCACCCCCTGCCCATTGTCTCTAGCACATTGCAAGAAAATCTGAGCCAAATTCAGCTAGATGTGGGGTGGGACAGCATTTGATAACAAACCCCTCAACCTCGCTATGGACCACCATGATTGCTTCCATGGTGACAGGTAGGCACCAACAAACCATCACCTCTCTTCAGATGTCCATCTCATCAAGATGACAGGGTGATGCTATCAGGAGGAGGATAGGCATATGAGATCCTTGGCAGCACCATCCCAGGGCACTCCAGAGGTGCCCTGTCCCTTCACCTTCATCCCTCCAGCTGCTGGTGACTCATACTGAGGAGGATGTACATGCGTCTGGGCAGGGGACTCTCAGTAATCTAGATCTCACAAGGTCTCAAGCCCATTGTGTACACCTGCCAAAAGGATCCAAACCACCAGGGCGTACCAGTCAGCAGCCTGTAGAGATTAGGCCTGTTACTCGACATACAAAACCTTCTGACGGCACATCAGTGGCATAGATGTTCAGTCATTGCACAGAATGCAGAGTTCTGTCAATATACCTTCATATACACAAGTCTGAATCAATTGTAGTCTCATTGTCCCAATAAGACCAGTGGAGCTTCTGCAGAATAAAAGATGTGAAACATATTCCGCCGGAAAGATGATGTGCTGCATTTCAAATGCCTCACCTTGTAATCTCTATCACAGTCACAAAGTCAGTGCCTGGAGAGAGCCTCATCTGTTGATGAACCCCGTTAGCTGGAAGGTAGGGACTGCAGTCCAGGTGTCACAAGTGAATATCTCGTGACACCGAGTGGAACAATAACATCGAGGGGAAGAGTCAGGGCCAGGGATGACCAATTGGTGCATTCTGACACACAAATTATGGTGGAATCGGTTGTACATCTACAAACTCCAGGAGGGAAAGGTTTGTCCTAAATCTAGAGGGAAATCAGTGAATTACAGAGCAGTTAGCCTGGTATCTGTGGTGAGGAAATTATAGGTGTCTATAATCAAGGATAGAGTAACTGATCACGTCAAAAAATATCAAATATCCAGGAAGAGTCAGCATGGATTCATGAAGGGTAGGTTATGCCTGACAAACCTCAGAGTCTTTTTCAGGTGGTGGTAAAGGTGGTGGACTGAGTTAAGTCAATGGATGTTGTTTATGTGGTCTTCTACAAAGATCTTGAAGAAGTCCCATATAAAAGACGAGCGAGCTAAGTTATAAGTTAGCTAAGCTGGAAGCCCACAGAATTGAGGGCAAATTGCTGATATCGATAGCAAGTAGTGATATAGAATGGGAAGGTCTAGAATCTTTGCTGGTAGAGTTGAGGAATCATGAAGGAACTATGTACAGGCTCTCCGAGCAATAGTCAGGATGTGGGGCTGAAAATAAACCAGAGGATAGAAAAGGTATGTGAGAAAGGGACAATTATATCAAACGTGGGTAATATACAGGTAAGCTGGGAAAATCAGAAGAAGAGAAATTTTTTGGAGTAGCTTGTGGTAGAGCCCACTCGTGAATAGACAATTCTGGATTTGGTGATGTGTAATCAGGCAGACTTGATTAGGGAGTGTAAGGTGAAGGAACCCCTAGGGGACAGTGACCATAATATGATAGAATTCACCATGCAGAATGAGGGGGAAAAACTGGAATCAAATGTATCAGTATTACAATTGAGTGAAGGGAATTACAAAGACACAAGGTCAAAGCTGGCCAGAGTTGTTTGGAAGCAGACTCTAGCAGGGAAGACAGTGGAACAGCAGTGGTAGGTGTTTTTGGGGTAGTTCGGAAGGCACAGCAGACATTCATCTCACAGAAGAAGAAACATTCTAAGGGGAGGATGAAGCAATGATGGCTGATAAAGGAAGTCAGGAATAGCATAAAAGCAGAACAGAAAGCATACAATGTGGTGAAGATTAGTAGGCAGCCAGAGGGTTGGGAAGCCTTTAAAAACTAGTAGACAATAACTAAGAATGCAATAGAGGGGGAGCCAGAGAAGATGAAATATGTGTGTAAACCAGCAAGTAATATAAAAGATAAGAAATTTTTTTAGATATCTAAAAGGTAAGAGAGAGGCAAGAGTGAACATCAGAACACTGGAAAATGTGGCTGGAGAACCAGTAATAGGGTACAAAGAAACAGCGGAGGAACTGAACAAGTATTTTGCATCAGTTTTCACACTGGAAAAAACCAGTAACATATTAAAACTTCAAGAGACTCAGGGGACCAAAGTGAATGCAGTGGCTATCACTAAGTAGAAGGTGCAGGTGAAGCTAAAAAGTCTGAAGATGGATAAATCACCTTGGCCAGATGGACTACACCCCAGAGGTCTGAAGGAGATAGCTGAGGAGATTGTAGAGGCATTGATGGTGATCTTTCAGGAATCACTGGAGTCAGATGGCTGAAAATGGCTAATGTAACAACCCTGCTTATAAAGGGAGGGAGGCAAAAGACAGGAAACTATAGGCCAGTTATAGTTGGTCTTTGGTTAGATTCTACAGTCCATTATTAAGGAAAAGATTACAGAGTACTTGGAAGTGTATGGTAAAATAGGGCTGAGTCGGCATGGCTTCATCAAGGGGAGATCATGCCTGACAAATCTGTTAGAATTCTTTGAGGAGTTAATAAACAAGTTAGACAAAGGAGAGCTAGTGGATGTGATTAATTTGAATTTCCAGAAGGCCTTTGACAAGATGCTGCAGAGGAGACTGCTAAATACGATAAGAGCCCATCAGGGTTAGGGGAAAGAATAGGCAATCTGCTGTTGCATTGTTTTGGAACTTTGGAAAAAAAAAGTCAAAACAACAGCAGTTTAAAAGTGAGAAGAGCAGACAAAGGAAGCACATGGTGAGGACAGTGTAGGAGAGAGAGAGTGAGAGAGAGTGCGAGAGTGCGAGAGTGCGAGAGCGAGAGCGAGAGCGAGAGCGCGAGCGCACCTGCACAGTTACTGCCTTTGCTGTTTGAATTCGTGTATCGCTGGACATCGGAGTGCATCTGGGAAGATTAACAAAGAGTGAATTTCACAACTAATCTTGGAGGAACTGTTGGGTGAAGTTCACAGCACAGAATCAGATAAGTTAATTGTTGTTTTAAGTCTGTCCAAGAGAGAGGCTGCAGTAGTGAGTAGAGTGGATTCTTTCTTGATTATATGTTTTTGGAGATAAGTCTCTTGATTAAACTTAAAATATAAGCCATAGCTATTAATTTAACCTGGGGCAGTGCTTGTAGAGGAATAAGACGGTGTTATTTTCTGGGTCTGTAGATTGTGAAGGAGCAAAAATGGCCTTTGCAGTGATATGTTCTTCTTGTCAGATGTGGGAGTTTAAAGAGAATTTAAGAGTTACTGCAGATTATATCTGCCATAAATGCTGTTGGATGCAAATCTTATCAGATCAAGTGGATCCGTTGGAGAGACAAATAGAAGCGATGAGGAATTTGCAACAGCTACAGTATGTGATGGATGGCAGTTATAGGAAGGGGGGACAGTCTCAGATACAGTCCCATAGATGGGTTAACTTCAGGAAGGGTAAGAGAGGTAGGCAGCTAGAGCAGGAGTCTTTTGTGGATATACCCATTTCAAACAGGTGTGCTGTTTTGGAAAATGCAGGGGATGATGGATTCTCAGGGGAACGTAGCATAAACAGCCAAGTTTCTGGTATTGAGACTGGCTCTAATGCAACGAGGGATACGTCAGCATCCAAGAGATCAATTGTGTTAGGGGATTCTGTAGTCCGAGGGACAGACAGACGTTTCTGTGGCCAGCAGAGAAAAAGCAGAATGGTGCGTTGTTTCCCTGGTGCCAGGATCAAGGATGTCTCAGAGAGGGTGCAGAATGTTCTCACAGGGAGAGGGGCCAGCAAGAGGTCATTGTCCGCATTGGAACCAACGACATTGGAAGGGAAAAGGTTGAGACTCTGAAGGGAGATTACAGAGAGTTGGGCAAAAATTTAAAAAGGAGGTCCTCAAGTGTAGTAATATTTGGATTACTTCCAGTGCTTTGAGCTAGTGAGGGCAGGTATAGGAGGATAGAGCAGATGAATGCATGGCTGAGGAGCTGGTGTATGGGAGAAGGATTCACATTTTTGGATCATTGGAATCTCTTTTGGGGTAGATGTGACCTGTACAAGAAGGACGGATTGCACCTAAATTGGAAGGGGACTAATATACTGGCAGGGAAATCAGCTAGAACTGTTTGGGAGGATTTAAACTAGTAAGGTGGGGGGAGATAGTGAGGAAAGAGATTGTTCTGAGATGGGTACAGCTGAGAACAGAGGTGAGTCAAACAGTCAGGGCAGGCAGGGACAAGGTAGGACTAATAAATTAAACTGCATTTATTTCAATGCAAGGGGCCTAACAGGGAAGGCAGATGAACTCAGGGCATAGTTAGGAACATGGGACTGGGATATCATAGCAATTACAGAAACATGGCTCAGGGATGGGCAGGACTGGCAGCTGAATGTTCCAGGATACAAATGCTACAGGAAGGATAGAAAGGGAGGCAAAAGAGGAGGGGGAGTGGCATTTTTGATAAGGAAAGCATTACAACTGTGCTGAGGGAGGATATTCCTGGAAATACATCCAGGGAAGTTATTTGGGTGGAACTGAGAAATAAGAAAGGGATGATCACCTTATTGGGATGCATATGGTCACAGAAATTTGAGGGTGCATACATGAGGATCAGTAGTTGGCACAACATCGTGGGCTGAAGGGCCTGTTCTGTGCTGTACTGTTCTATGTTCTATGTTCTATTATAGATCCCCCCAATAGTCAGAGGGAAATTGAGAAACAAACTTGTAAGGTGATCTCAGCTATCTGTAAGAATAATAGGGTAGTTATAGTCGGGGATTTTAACTTTCCAAACATCAACTGGGACTGCCATAGTGTTAAAGGTTTAGATGGAGAGGAATTTTTTAAGTGTGTACAAGACAATTTTCTGATTCAGTATGTGGATGTACCTACTAGAGAAGGTGCAAAACTTAACCTACTCTTGGGAAATAAGGCAGGGCAGGTGACTGAGGTGTCAGTGGGGGAGCACTTTGGGGCCAGTGACCATAATTCTATTCGTTTTAAAATAGTGATGGAAATGGATAGACCAGATCTAAAAGTTGAAGTTCTAAATTGGAGAAAGACCAATTTTGACGGTATTAGGCAAGAACTTTCAAAAGGTGATTGGAGGCAGATGTTCGCAGGTAAAGGGACGGCTGGAAAATGGGACGCCTCCAGAAATGAGATAAAAGAATACAGAGAAAATATATTCCTGTCAGGGTGAAAGGGAAGACTGGTAGGTATGGGGAATGCTGGATGACTAAAGAAATTGAGGGTTTGGTTAAGAAAAAGAAGGAAGCATATGTCAGGTATAGACAGGATAGATCAAGTGAATCCTTAGAAGAGTATAAAGAAAGTAGGAGTATACTTAAGAGGGAAATCAGGAGGGCAAAACGGGGACATGAAATAGCTTTGGCAAATAGATTTAAGGAGAATCCAAAGGGGTTTTACAAATATATTAAGGACAAAAGGGTAACTAGGGAGAGAATAGGGCCCCTCAAAGATCAGCAAGGTGGTCTTTGTGTGGAGCCACAGAAAATGGGGGAGATACTAAATGAATATTTTGCATCAGTATTTACTGTGGAAAAGGATATGGAAGATATAGACTGTACGGAAATAGATGGTAACATCTTGCAAAATGTCCAGATTACAGAGGAGGAAGTGCTGGATGTCTTGAAGCGGTTAAAGGTGGATAAATCCCCAGGACCCGATCAGGTGTACCCGAGAACTCTGTGGGAAAATAGAGAAATGATTGGTGGACCTCTTGCTGAGATATTTGTATCATCGATAGTCACAGGTGAGGTGCCGGAAGATTGGAGGTTGGCAAACGTGGTGCCACTGTTTAAGAAGGGTGGTAAGGACAAGCCAGGGAATTATAGACCAGTGAGCCTGACCTCGGTGGTGGGCAAGTTGTTGGAGGGAATCCTGAGGGACAGGATGTATATGTATTTGGAAAGGCAAGGACTGATTTGGGATAGTCAACATGGCTTTGTACATGGGAAATCATGTTTGACAAACTTGATTGAGTTTTTTGATGAAGTAACAAAGAAGATTGATGAGGGCAGAGCAGTAGATGTGATCTATAAGGACTTCAGTAAGGCGTTCGACAAGGTTCCCCATGGGAGACAGATTAGCAAGGTTAGATCTCATGGAATACAGGGAGAACTAGCCATTTGGATACAGAACTGGCTCAAAGGTAGAAGACAGAGGGTGGTGGTGGAGGATTGTTTTTCAGACTGGAGGCCTGTGACCAGTAGAGTGCCACAAGGATCAGTGCTGGGTCCTCTACTTTTTGTCATTTACATAAATGATTTGGACGCGAGTATAAGAGGTACAGTTAGTAAGTTTGCAGATGACACCAAAATTGGAGGTGTAGTGGACAGCGAAGAGGGTTACCTCAGATTACAACAGGATCTTGACCAGATGGGCCAATGGGCTGAGAAGTACCAGATGGAGTTTATTTCAGATAAATGCGAGGTACTGCATTTTGGGAAAGCAAATCTTAGCAGGACTTATACACTTAATAGTAAGGTCCTAGGGAGTGTTGCTGAACAAAGAGACCTTGGAGTGCAGGTTCATAGCTCCTTGAAAGTGGAGTCGCAGGTAGATAGGATAGTGAAGAAGGCGTTTGGTATGCTTTCCTTTATTGGTCAGAGTATTGAGTACAGGAGTTGGGAGGTCATGTTGTGGCTATACAGGACATTGGTTAGGCCACTGTTGGAATATTGTGTGCAATTCTGGTCTCCTTCCTATCGGAAAGATGTTGTGAAACTTGAAAGGGTTCAGAAAAGATTTACAATGATTTTGCCAGGGTTGGAGGATCTGAGCTACAGGGAGAGGCTGAACAGGCTGGGGCTGTGTTCCCTGGAGTGTCGGAGGCTGAGGGGTGACCTTATAGAGGTTTACAAAATTATGAGGGGCATGGATAGGATAAAAAGACAAAGTCTTTTCCCTGGGGTTGGGGAGTCCACAACTAGAGGGCATAGGTTTAGGGTGAGAGGGGAAAGATATAAAAGAGACCTAAGGGGCAACTTTTTCACGCAGAGGGTGGTACGTGTATGGAATGAGCTGCCAGAGGATGTGGTGGAGGCAGGTACAATTGCAACATTTAAGAGGCATTTGGATGAGTATATGAATAGGAAGGGTTTGGAGGGATATGTGCCGGGTGCTGGCAGGTGGGACTAGATTGAGTTGGGGTACCTGGTTGGCATGGAAGGGTTGGACCGAAGGGTCTGTTTCCATGCTGTACATCTCTATGACTCTATGACTCTATAACTGAGATGAAGAGGAATTTCTTCAAACAGAGCTTGATTAGTCTGTGAAACTCTGTGCCACAGAAGACTATGGAGGCAGAGTCATACAGCGGTACAGCAGGAAACAGTCCCTTCAGTCCAACCTGTCCATGTTGATCAGATATCCTAAATTAATCTAGTCCCATTTGTCAGCATTTGGCCCATATCCCCCACCCCAGGGAAATGTCCTTGACTATCCATGCCTCTCATGGATAGTACAACATCCTTCCTATAGCAGGGAGACCAAACTTGCACGCAGTATTCTAACAGTGGCCTAACCAATGTCCTGTACGGCCGAAACATGACCTCCCAACTCCTGTACTCCATACTCTGACCAATAAAGGAAAGCATACCAAACACCTTCTTCACTATCCTATCTACCTGTGACTCCACTTTCAAGGAGCTATGAACCTGCACTCTTTGTTCAGCAACACTCCCCAGGACTTTACCATTAAGTGTATAAAGTCATTTTCCAAAATGCAGCACCTCACATTTATCTAGATTAAACTCCCTCTGTCCACTTATTGGCCCATTGGCCCATCTGATTAAGATCGCATTGTACTGAGATAATCTTCTTTGCTGTCCACTACAACTCCTATACTGCACACTTACGAACTATACCTCCTATGTTCACATCCAAATCATTTATATAAATGACGAAAAGCAGTCAAGCCGGCTCTGATCCTTGTGGCACACCACTGGTCACAGGCCTCCAGTTTGAAAAGCAACCCTCCACAACCACCGTCTATCTTCCAGCTTCAAACCAGTTCTGTATCCAAATAGTTAGATCCCTGTTCCATGTGATCTAACCTTGCTAACCAGTCTCCCATGAGGAACCTTGTCAAATGCCTTACTGAAGTCCATACAGATCACATCTATCGCTCCATCCTCATCAATCCT